>NC_088230.1:6268068-6278376 GCF_036934945.1 Oncorhynchus masou masou | reverse complement strand
GTGTTTCAGGGAGCGTTTTACAGTGATGAGTGGAGGTCGTTTGACCGCTGACCCATTACGGATGCAGGCAATGAGGCAGTGATCGCTGAGATCTTGGTTGAAGACAGCAGAGGTGTATTGAGAGGGCAAGTTGGTTAGGATGATATCTATGAGGGTGCCCGTGTTTAAGGCTTTGGTGAGGTACCTGGTAGGTTCATTGATAATTTGTGTGAGATTGAGGGCATCAAGTTTAGATTGTAGGATGGCTGGGGTGTTAAGCATGTTCCAGTTTAGGTCGCCTAGCAGCACGAGCTCTGAAGATAGATGGGGGGCAATCAGTTCACATATGGTGTCCAGAGCACAGCTGGGGGCAGAGGGTGGTCTATAGCAGGCTGCAACGGTGAGAGACTTGTTTTTAGAGAGGTGGATTTTTAAAAGTAGAAGTTCAAATTGTTTGTGTACAGACCTGGATAGTAGGACAGAACTCTGCAGGCTATCTTTGCAGTAGATTGCAACACCACCCCCTTTGGCAGTTCTATCTTGTCTGAAAATGTTGTAGTTTGGAATTAAAATTTCAGAATTTTTGGTAGTCTTCCTAAGCCAGGATTCAGACACAGCTAGAACATTCGGTTGGCAGAGTGTGCTAAAGCAGTGAATAGAACAAACTTAGGGAGGAGGCTTCTAATGTTAACATGCATGAAACCAAGGCTATTAAGGTTACAGATGTCGTCAAAAGAGAGCGCCTGGGGAATAGGAGTGGAGCTAGGCACTGTAGGGCCTGGATTCATCTCTACATCGCCAGAAGAAACAGAGGAGGAGTAGAATAAGGGTGCGGCTAAAATAAAAAATGTCAGTTGCTTTAATATGCTTGCAGTCAACCCCTAGTGATGTAACTGCCTAAGTCAACACCTTCTACTCATGAGACCAAGCCCATGCATATACAGTGAGAAAACACTGGACTATTGTTTGTATAAGGACTCAGTAATGTTCCATTCCCATGTGGCTTACAGTGGTATGTCTGACTTTTCTCTTATCTCTTTACTCCCCTGCAGGGGTCTGTGACTATGTGTCTCTTTTAGCCTTGAGGGACTTTCTCACAGACACCCTGTTTTGACTGCAATGGCTCACACATCTGCTCAGACCATTTCTTATAAGAGGCAGAGACTAGAAAAGAACTGTGAAATAGTATGAAACCTTATAACGCATATATTGCTAATCTGTGGTCCAGGACCTTATAAATGTAGTGGGGGAGGGTCTTATTGCCATTCCCCTTCTATTGACCTCTCTTGGGTTGGGGGCAGTATTTTCACGTCCGGATGAAAAGCGTGCCCAGAGTAAACTGCCTGTTACTCAGGATATGCATATAATTGGTAGATTTGGATAGAAAACTCTAAAGTTTCTGAAACTGTTAAAATTATGTCTGAGTATCACAAAACTGATATGGCAGGCAAAACCCTCAGGACAAACCATCCCCCCCAAAAAACTTCAGCCTTCCACTGTTCCCAAAGGCTATCATGTTTATTATGAGGCGAAGTCCTCCCAGATTGCAGTTCCTAGGGCTTCCACTAGATGTCAACAGTCTTTGGAAAGGGTTTCAGGCTGGTTTTTGGAAAAATGAGCTAGAAGTTGTAGTTTTCTAAGTGGCTCCCATTTTGGCTGCAGTGTTTCCATGCGTGTGGGTGAAAGTGTGTGCTTTGTTATTTTTCTCCGGTAATGAACATACTATTCTCCGTCTTAAATTGTATCATTTATTTACATATTAGGGTAACTGAGGTTTGATTAGAAACGTTGTTTGCTAATTTTATTGGTAACATTTGGGATTCATTTTGTATGCATTTTGAAGGAGGGAAACCGGTGGATTATTGAATGAAGCTAAACTGAGTTTTTATGGATATAACGAAGGACTTTATCGAACAAAGGGACCATTTGTGATGTAACTGGGACCTTTTGGAGTGCCAACAGAAGAAGCATCTTCAATGCTAAGGCATTTATTATATCGCTATTTCTTACTTTCGTGTCGCACCTGCCTGGTTGAAAAATGTTTTTCTTGTTTTTGTATGTGGGGCGTTGTCCTCAGATAATCGCATGGTGTGCTTTCGCCGTAAAACCTTTTTGAAATCTGACACAGCGGGTGGATTAACAAGAAGTTAAGCTTTATTTTGTTGCAAAATACTTGTATATTCATGAATGTTAAATATTTATATTTCTGTCATTTGAAATTCACGCTCTGCAATTTCACCGGATGTTGGCCAAGTGGGACGTTTACCGTTCCACCTGCCCATAAGAAGTTAATACAACATAAGCATAATCAATTATTATAATACATAAATCATTTGGTGCAGCCCCTAACATGACTCCAAGTTGACCCTCATCACAGGTTACCTTCGATTCATTGGGCACAGGGAATATGATGGTCTGCTTAAAACATGTAAGTATTACAGACTCGGTCAGGGGAGGGTTGAAAGTGTCAGTGAATACACTTGACTGTTAGTCTGTGCATGCTTTGAGTACAGGAGTGGTCAACATTTTTGAGAATGACACAAAGTTTAATTTCACAAAGTTTGCTGCTTCAGTGTCTTTAGATATTTTTGTCAGATGTTACTATGGAATACTGAAGTATAATTACATGAAGCTGATGCAAAGAGTCAATATTTGCAGTGTTGACCCTTCTTTTTCAAGACCTCTGCAATCCACCCTGGCATGCTGTCAATTAACTTCTGGGCCACATCCTGACTGATGGGAGCCCATTCTTGCATAATAAATGCTTGGAGTTTGTCAGAATTTGTGGGGTTTTGTTTTTCCACCCGCATCTTGACCACAAGTTCTCAATGGGATTAAGGTCTAGAGAGTTTCCTGGCCATGGTCCCAACATATTGATGCTTTGTTCCCCGAGCCACTTAGTTATCACTTTTGCCTTATGGCAAGGTGTTCCATCATGCTGGAAAGGGCATTGTTCGTCACCAAACTGTTCCTGGATGGTTGGGAGAAGTTGCTCTTGGAGGATGTGTTGCTACCATTCTTTATTCATGGCTGTGTTCTTAGGCAAAATTGTGAGTGAGCCCACTCCCATGACTGAGAAGCAACCCCACACATGAATGGTCTCAGGATGCTTTACTGTTGGCATGACACAGGACTGATGGTAGCGCTCACCTTGTCTTCTCTGATCAAGCTTTATTCCGGATGCCCCAAACAATCGGAAAGGTGATTCATCAGAGAAAATGACTTTACCCCAGTCCTCAGCAGTCCAATCCCTGTATCTTTTGCAGAATATCAGTCTGTCCCTGATGTTTTTCCTGGAGAGAAGTGGCTTCTTTGCTGCCCTTCTTGACACCAGGCTATCCTCCAAAAGTCTTCACCTCACTGTTATTGCAGATACACTCACCATGGCCTGCTGCCATTCCTGAGCAAGCTCTGTACTGGTGGTGCCCCGATCCCGCAGCTGAATCAACTTTAGGAGACGGTCCTGGCGCTTGCTGGACTTTCTTGTGCGCCCTGAAGCCTTCTTCACACAAATTGAACCGCTCTGCTTGAAGTTCTTGATGATCCAATAAATGGTTGATTTAGGTGCAATCTTACTGGCAGCAATATCCTTGCCTGTGAAGCCCTTTTGTGCAAAGCAATGATGACGGCACGTGTTTCCTTACAGGTGACCATGATTGACAGAGGAAGAACAATGATTCCAAGCACCACCCTCCATTTGAAGCTTCCAGTCTGTTATTCGAACTCAATCAGCATGACAGAGTGATCTCCAGCCTTGTCCTCGTCAACATTCACACCTGTGTTAATGAGAGAATCACTGACATGATGTCAGCTGGTCCTTTTGTGGCAGGGCTGAAATGCAGTGGAAATGTTTTGGGGGATTCAGTTCATTTGCATGGCAAAGAGGACTTTGCAATTAATTGCACCACCTGATCACTCTTCACAACATTCTGGAGTATATGCAAACTGCCATCATACAAACCTGTTTAAATGTGTTGCTCACATCGGCTACCAAGAGCGTTATCACAGTCATCCAGAGCAGCTAGTGCTCTCGTGCATGCTTCAGTGTTGCTTGCCTCAAAGTGAGCATAAAAGGCATTTCCCTCGTCTGGTAGGCTTGCGTCACTGGGCAGCTCACGTCTGGGTTTCCCTTTGTAGTCCATAATAGTTTTCAAGTCCTGCCACATCCGACGAGCTTCAGAGCCGGTTTAGTAGGATTCAATCTTAATCCTGTATTGACCCTTTGCCTGTTTGCTTGTTTGATTGTTCATCTGAGGTAAAAGCAGGATTTCCTATAAACGTCCGGATTAGTGTTCCGCTCCTTGAAAGCGGTGGCTCTATCCTTTAGCTCGATGTGGATGTTGCCTTTAATCCATGGCTTCTGGTTGGGATATGTATGTATGGTCACTGTGGGGACGATGTCATCAATGCACTTATTGATGAAGCCGATGACTGAGGTGGCATACTTCTCAATGCCATTGGATGAATCTCGGAACATATTCCAGTCTGTATTAGCAAAGTAGTCCTGTACCGAAGAATCCGCATCATCAGACTACTTCCGTATTGAGTGAGTCTCTGGTACTTCCTGCTTTAGTTTTAGCTTGTAAGCAGGAATCAGGAGGACAGCATTATGGTCAGATTTGCCAAATGGATGGTGGGTGAGAGCTTTGTATGCATCTCTGGGTGTGGAGTAAAGGTGGTCTAGCGTTTTTTTTCCCTCTGGTTTCACATGTGAAATGCTGGTAAAAATTTGGTAAAACTGATTTACGTTTTCCTGCATTTAAAGTCCCCGGCCACCAGGAGCGCCGCTTCTGGATGAGCATATTCTTATCTGCTTATGGCCTTATAGAGTTGGTTGAGTGTGGTCTTAGTGCCAGCATCGGTCTGTGGGGGTAAATAGATGGCTATGAATAATATAGATGAGAACTCTCTTGGTAGATAGTGTGGTCGAGGTACTCTCATGAGGTACTCTACCTCAGGTGAGCAATACCTCGAGACCTCTTTAATATAAACCTCTCTGGGGTCGGCGGGATGCTTGCGTCCCACATAGCCAATAGCCAGGGAAAATGCAGAGCGCCAAATCAAACTTTCATAGAATTACACATGCAAGATAGCAAATTAAAGCTACACTCATTTTGAATCCAGCCAACAGTATACAATGAGAGAGTAGCATATTTCAACTCTGCAGGCTCGACACAAAACGCAGAAATTAAATATAAATAATGCCTTAGCTTTGACGAGCTTCTTTTGTTGGCACTCCTATATGTCCCATAAACATCACAAATGGTCCTTTTGTTCGATTAATTCCATCTGTATATATCCAAAATGTCCATTTATTTGACGAATTTGATCCAGAAAAACACAGCTTCCAACTTACGCAACGTCGCAACAGAATATCTCAAAAGTTACCTGTAAACTTTGCCAATACATTTCAAACGGCTTTTGCAATACAACTTTAGGTATTTCTAAACCTATATAATCAATCAAATTGAAGACTGGATGATCTGTGTTCAATACAGGAGCAAAACAAACTGACACTACTTTTCTGGTTACGCGTCTCTATCAAAAGGTACACATGAAGTGACGTTCGTTCTGAGCTATGGTACTTCTTCATTACACAAATGAAAAACTTCAACCAATTTCTACAAACTGGTGACATCCAACGGAAGCGGTAGGAATTGTAGGAAAGTCGATTAGAATTCTGGATTCCTCATGAAATCTTTTTGAAAAGATAGTGACTTAAAAAAAATCTGAATGGTTTGTCCTCTGGGTTTTGCCTGCTAAATAAGTTATGTTATACTCACAGACATGATTCAAACAGTTTCAGAAACTTCAGAGTGTTTTCTATCCAATACTAATCATAATATGCATATATTAGGGTCTGGGACAGAGTAGGAGGCAGTTCAGTTTGGGCACGCTATTTATCCGAAAGTGGAAATGCTGCCCCCTACCCCGAACAGGTAAAACATCGCACACCAGCTGTTATTGACAAATAGACACGCACCTCCACCCCTCGTCTTACTAGACATACAGTGGCTGTGAAAGTATTTGCGCCCTTTCAATTTTTCCTATTTCGTTGATTGGAATTAAAATGGATTTTTGGGGGGTTTGTATAATTTCATATACACAACATGCCTACCGCTTTGAAGATGCAAAATATGTTTTATTGTGAAGCAAACAAGAAATAAGACAAAAAAAACTGAAAACTTGAGGATGCATAACTATTCACCCACCTGCGGCAAGTCTCTTGAGGTATGTCTCTATAAGCTTGGCACATTTAGCCACTGGGATTTTTGCCCATTCTTCAAGGCACAACTTCTCCAGCTCTTTCAAGTGGGATGGGTTCCACTGGTGTACAGCAATATTTAAGTCATACCACAGATTCTCAATTAGATTGAGGTCTGGGCTTTGATAAGGCCATTCCAAGACATTTAAATGTTTCGCCTTAAACCACTTGAGTGTTGCTTTAGCAGTATACTTAGGGTCATTGTCCTGCTGGAAGGTGAACCTCCATTCCAGTCTCAAATCTCTGGAAGTATGAAACAGGTTCACTCAAGAATTTCCCTGTATTTAGTGCCACCCATCGTTCCTTCAATTCAGACCAGTTTCCCAGTTTGTGCCGATGAAAAACATTCCCACATCATGATGCTGCCACCACCATGCTTCACTGTGGGGATGGTATTCTATGGGTGATGGGAGGTGTTGGATTTGTGCCAGACATAGCGTTATCTTTGATGGTCAAAAAGCTTAATTTTAGTGTCATCTGACCACAGTACCTTCTTCCATATGTTTGGGGAGTCTCCCATAAGCCTTTTGGCGAACACCAAACATGTTTGCTTATTTTCTTCTTTAACCTGTTGCGTCGCGCAATCCCGGATCCGGGATTCTATTTATAGCCTCAAGCTCATTAGCATAACGCAACGTTAACTATTCATGAAAATCGCAAATGAAATGAAATAAATATATTTGCTCTCAAGCTTAGACTTTTGTTAACTTCACTGTCATCTCAGCTTTTCAAAATATGCTTTTCAACCATAGCTAAACAAGCATTTGTGTAAGAGTATTGATTGCTAACATAGCTATAAGCCTAGAATTCAGCCAGCAACATTTTCACAAAAACAAGAAAATAATTCAAATAAAATCATTTACCTTTGAAGAACTTCAGATGTTTTCAATGAGGAGTCTCTCAGTTAGATAGCAAATGTTCAGTTTTTCAAAAAAATATTATTTGTGTAGGACAAATCGCTCCGTTTTGTTAACGTTTGGCTATGAAAAAACCTGTATACAGTTATGGCCTCAAGCTCATTAGCATAATGTAACGTTAACGATTTCTGAAAATCGCAAATAAAATGAAAATAATGCACCTGCTCTAAAGCTTAGCCTTTTCTTAACAACACTGTCATCTCAGATTTTCAAAATATGCTTTTGAACCATCGCTATTCACTAATTTGTGTAAGAGTATGCTAAGCTAGCTTAGCATTTTGAGTAGCAATTAGCACGCAACATTTTCACAAAAACCAGATAACCAAATAAATAAAATCATTTACCTTTGAAGAGCTTCGGATGTTTTCAATGAGGAGACTCTCAGTTACATACCAAATGCGCAGTTTTTCCTGAAAGCGTCTGTGTGTAGGAGAAATCGTTCCGTTTTGTACATCGCATCTGGCTACCGAAACGAACCGAAAATTCAGTCACCTACAACGTCAAACTTTTTCCGAATTAACTACATAATATCGACCGAAACATGGCAAACGTTGTTTGGAATCAATCCTCAAGGTGTTTTTTCACATATCTCTTCATTGATATATCGTTCGTGGAAGCTTGCATTCTTCTCTAAATTCCATGGAAAAATACTTGCAGCTGAGGTTTGCACACCAATTTCGGCGCAGTACACCGGGCGGACACCTGGTAAATGTGGTCTCTTATGGTCAATCTTCCAATGATATGCCTACAAATACGTCACAATGCTGCAGACACCTTGGGGAAACGACAGAAAGGGCAGACTCATTCCTCTCGCATTCACAGCCATATAAGGAGACAATGGAAAACGGAGCCTCAAAAATCCTGCTGATTTCCTGGATGCCGTTTCATCTTGGTTTTGCCTGTAGCTCACGTTCTAGGGCACGCACAGAAAATATCTTTGCAGTCCTGGACACGTCAGAGTGTTTTCTTTCGAAAGCTATCAATTATATGCATAGTCGAGCATCTTTTTGTGACAAAATATCTTGTTTAAAACGGGAACGTTTTTCATGCAAAAATTAAATTGCGCCCCTAGAGTTCCAAGAGGTTAAGGGCAGTCAGGTCTGGGGAGAACCAAGGGATATATCTGTTCGTGGTTCTAAATTTCTTGAATGGGGCATGTTTATTTAAGATGGTTAGGAAGGCATTTAAAAAAAATATTCAGGCATCCTCTACTGACGGGATGAGATCAATATCCTTCCAGGATACCCCGGCCAGGTCGAATAGAAAGGCCTGCTCACTGAAGTGTTTCAGGGAGCGTTTTACAGTGATGAGTGGAGGTCGTTTGACCGCTGACCCATTACGGATGCAGGCAATGAGGCAGTGATCGCTGAGATCTTGGTTGAAGACAGCAGAGGTGTATTTAGAGGGCAAGTTGGTTAGGATGATATCTATGAGGGTGCCCGTTTTTAAGGCTTTGGGGAGGTACCTGGTAGGTTCATTGATAATTTTTGTGAGATTGAGGGCATCAAGTTTAGATTGTAGGATGGCTGGGGTGTTAAGCATGTTCCAGTTTAGGTCGCCTAGCAGCACAAGCTCTGAAGATAGATGTGGGGCAATCAGTTCACACATGGTGTCCAGAGCACAGCTGGGGGCAGAGGGTGGTCTATAACAGGCTGCAACGGTGAGAGACTTGTTTTTAGAGAGGTGGATTTTTAAAAGTAGAAGTTGAAATTGTTTGTGTACAGACCTGGATAGTAGGACAGAACTCTGCAGGCTATCTTTGCAGTAGATTGCAACACCACCCCCTTTGGCAGTTCTATCTTGTCTGAAAATGTTGTAGTTTGGAATTAAAATTTCAGAATTTTTGGTAGTCTTCCTAAGCCAGGATTCAGACACAGCTAGAACATCCGGGTTGGCAGAGTGTGCTAAAGCAGTGAATAGAACAAACTTAGGGAGGAGGCTTCTAATGTTAACATGCATGACACCAAGGCTATTACGGTTACAGAAGTCGTCAAAAGAGAGCGCCTGGGGAATAGGAGTGGAGCTAGGCACTGTAGGGCCTAGATTCACCTATACATCACCAGAGGAACAGAGGAGGAGTAGAATAAGGGTGCGGCTAAAATAAAAAATGTCAGTTGCTTTAATATGCTTGCAGTCAACCCCTAGTGATGTAACTGCCTAAGTCAACACCTTATACTCATGAGACCAAGCCCATTCATATACAGTGAGAAAACACTGGACTATTGTTTGTATAAGGACTCAGTAATGTTCCATTCCCATGTGGCTTACAGTGGTATGTATGTCTTTTCTCTTATCTCTTTACTCCCCTGCAGGGGTCTGTGACTATGTGTCTCTTTTAGCCTTGAGGGACTTTATCACAGACACCCTGTTTTGACTGCAATGGCTCACACATCTGCTCAGACCGTTTCTTATAAGAGGCAGAGACTAGAAAAGAACTGTGAAATAGTATGAAACCTTATAATGCATATATTGCTAATCTGTGGTCCAGGACCTTATAAATGTTGGGGGCAGTATTTTCACGTCCGGATGAAAAGCGTGCCCAGAGTAAACTGCCTGTTACTCAGGATATGCATATAATTGGTAGATTTGGATAGAAAACTCTAAAGTTTCTGAAACTGTTAAAATTATGTCTGAGTATCACAAAACTGATATGGCAGGCGAAAACCCTCAGGACAAACCATCCCCCCAAAAAACTTCAGCCTTCCACTGTTCCCAAAGGCTTTCATGTTTATTATGAGGCGAAGTCCTCCCAGATTGCAGTTCCTAGGGCTTCCACTAGATGTCAACAGTCTTTGGAAAGGGTTTCAGGCTGGTTTTTGGAAAAATGAGCTAGAAGTTGTAGTTTTTCTAAGTGGCTCCCATTTTGGCTGCAGTGTTTCCATGCGTGTGGGTGAAAGTGTGTTCTTTGTTATTTGTCTCCGGTAATGAACATACTATTCTCCGTCTTAAATTGTATCATTTATTTACATAATTAGGGTACATATTAGGGTACCTGAGGTTTGATTATAAACGTTGTTTGCTAATTTTATTGGTAACGTTTGGGATTAATTTTGTATGCATTTTGAAGGAGGGAAACCGGTGGATTATTGAATGAAGCTAAACTGAGTTTTTATGGATATAACGAAGGACTTTATCGAACAAAGGGAC
>NC_088230.1:6215935-6267968 GCF_036934945.1 Oncorhynchus masou masou | reverse complement strand
AAAGTAACAATAACAATAACAGGGCTATATACAAGGGGCACGAGTCAGTGTGCAGGGGTACAGGCTAGTTGAGGTAAACTGTACATGTAGGTGGGGGCGAAGTGACTATGCATAGGTAATAAACAAACAGTCAGTAGAAGCAGTGTACAAGGAGGGTCAATGTAAATTGTCTGGTGGCGATGTTTTATAAATTGTTCAGCAGTGTAATGGTTTGGGGGTAGAAGCTGTTTGAGCCTTCTGGTCCTCGACTTGGTGCTCCGGTACCGCTTTCTGTGTGGTCACAGAGAGAACAGTCTATGACTTGGGTGACTGGAGTCTCTGACAATTCTCTGGGCTTTCCTCTGACACCACCTATTATAGGGGCGGCAGGGTAGCCTAGTGGTTAGAGCGTGACTAGTAACCAGAAGGTTGCGACAGATTTGTACCTTGTCAGCTCGGGGGTTTGAACCAGAAGGTTGCAAGTTCAAACCCCCGAGCTGACAAGGTACAAATCTGTCGCTCTGCCCTTGAACAGGCAGTTAACCCACTGTTCCCAGGCCGTCATTGAAAATAAGAATTTGTTCTTAACTGACTTGCCTGGTTAAATAAATAAATAAATAAAAAATAAAAAAATATAGGCGGATGGCAGGATGCTTGGCCCCAGTGTTGTACTCAGCCATTTGCACTACCCTCGACTTACGGTCAGATGCCGAGCAGTTGCCATATCGGACAGTGATACAACTGGTCAGGATGCTCTCGATGGTGTAGCTGTAGAACCTTTTGAGGATCTGGGGACCCATGCCAAACCTTTTCAGTCTCCTGAGGGGGGAACAGGTTTTGTCGTGCCCTCTTCACGACTGTCTTGGTATGTTTGAACCATGATAGTTTGTTGATGCGGACACAAAGGAACTTGAAACTCTCGACCCCCTCCACTACAGCCCCGTCAATGTTAATGGGGGCCTGTTTGGCCTGCCTCTTCCTGTAGTTCTCAATCAGCTCCTTTGTCTTGCTCACATTGAGGGAGGGTTTGTTGTCTTGGCACCACACTGCCAGGGGCAGCCCGTCAGGAAGTCGAGGATCCAGTTGCAGAGGGAGGTGTTCAGTCCCAGAGTCCTTAGCTTAGTGATGAGCTTCGTAGACACTATGGTGTTGAACGCTGAGCTGTAGTCAATGAATAGCGTTCTCACATAGGGGTGTTCCTTTTGTCCAAGTGAGAAAGGGCAGTGTGGAGTGCGATTGAGATTGCGTCATCTGTGGCTCTGTAGGGGCTGAATGCGAATTGGAGTGGGTTATGACCAGCCTTTCAAAGCACTTCATGGCTACCAACGTGAGTGCAACGGGGCAGTAATCATTTAAGCAGGTTACCTTTGCTTACTTGGGCACAGGGACTATGGTGGTCTGCTTGAAACATGTAGGTATTACAGACTCAGTCAGGGAGAGGTTGAAAATGTTAGTGAAGAAACTTGACAGTTGGTCCACACATGCTTTGAGTATACGTCCTGGTAATCTGTCTGGCCCTGTGGCTTTGTGAATGTTGACCTGTTTAAAGGTTTTGTTCACATCGGCTACAGAGAGCGTTATGACGCAGTCATCCAGAACAGCTGGTGCTCTCGTGCATGCTTCAGTGTTGATTGCCTCGAAGCCATTTAGCTCGTCTGGTAGGCTTGCGTCACTGGGCAGCTCACGTCTGTGTTTCTCTTTGTAGTTTGTAACAGTTTTCATGTCCTGCCACATCCGACGAGCGTCAGAGACGGTGTAGTAGGATTCAATCTTAATCTTGTATTGACGTCAGCCATGGTCTTCGGCACCATCTTATATGTTAATTTTCTTAGTTTCAAAGAATGTTTGGGAATGACGTAGAGTAAGGCATTTGTGAAAATTCTATAGCAATGTATAGTGGGAAAGCGGCCGTGTGTTTGGTCAATTAATAGAGCCGGTATGACAAAAAAAAATGTTTTACTGTTCTAATTACGTTGGTAACCAGTTTCTAATAGCAATAAGGCACCCCAGGGGTTTGTGGTATGAAACTGTAACCAATATACAGCTGCTAACGGCTGTATCCAGGAACTCTGTGTTGCGTCACACTTAAGAACAGCCTTTAGTTGTTGTATATTGGCCATACCATACCCCCTTCTGCCTTATTGCTTAATCATAGCAGTCAAACAAGTTAAATCGACATCCATTGATGGAAAATGATCTGACGAGTTTCATAAGGTCAAATTATCTTTTCTCTTGCGATATATTACATCATGTCACAGCTCGCAATAATTATTATTTTGAGGAAAACCACATTTTGCTTCTGTTGTTACAAGTTACTACGATAATCCTTAATTGGTTCGATTATGGAAAAAGGGTTTATGTAAAATATGGAACTCCTCTTGCTGTGAAAAAAAATATGTTCGTTTTTAGGCCTTTTAGGCAGGTTTAGAGTGGTCAAGAGGACTGGATATTTTTGCTACATCTGGCAACCCTGTTGGCAGTCAAAATTGCACTGAAACTATGGGGAATAGTAGCAGGCTCGCCCTTCTGCAGCTTGCATGCCAATGCATTCTTGTCTCGACCCACGTTTTGACAACTGAATGGGAACTGCCTGGCCGCCCATTTTATCAATGCCAAATTTGATTGACAACTAAGCTTTATGCATGCTTACTGTGGATAATAGTTGTTCAAGATCAGCATAGCTAGCAAAGTGATTCACATTTCTTTCTTGCTAGCCAAATGACATCTGCATCTCTAGCTGTAGCCACTGAAAAATGATATTAGGGTAGGAAGTTTGTCACTCACCCATTGAGTTTACATACTCCCAGAAGCTACTGTAGCTAGCTAGCTAAGGTTAGGCACTGGGTTGATTGCTTGCTAAATAAATAGCTTCATAAATAGATACGCTAGTCTATTAGCCACATTATAACTGACTTGTGATCTTTGCCATTTCTGGTTTGATTGTATTGACAATCCCAGCATTCATAACATTTGTCAGTTTTTGTCCAAAATATGGAGTCCCTAAAACTGAAATAGTGCATCATTAATGGGTGGAGTCAGCAATCAATGTACCAACCCAATAGCAATATTTTTGGGACAACCAAGAAATGTATTAGTGAATCATATTAATCATGCATTGAACTGCATCCATCTATTCTGCCAACAATGCCTTGTTGAGTCAAACATAATCTATTTTTAAAACCTCTTATAAAGTTGGTTTTGAGGCATAAACTGGGAATTTTATATTTTTTACTGATATTATGATTTGGTTGGTTGGTTGGTTTGTTTCATGTCTGCAACGTAGTTGAAACTCTGTCAGTTCCACTTTAACTCCTTCTATTGTCTTTCAACACTATGGCCTGCTACTGTATCTATGTATCTTGCTCTATCATCCTCTCCTACACCCTTCACGACCACCTGCTTCTGAGAGAGCCTTTAAATAACATCTCATTAAACGAGCAATAGTGTGGAGAGGAAGAAAACTATTTAATTTTTGGCCCAAATGGAATATCCAAATGGAATAAATGGGAGAGCAAGGCATGCTCTCCCATGTCTCTTCTGTGCGACAGGTTTGGACATGGTCATCTTAGTGTGTGTAGGACATGGCTTTGATATTCCCACTCTCATCCCAAAGGCATAGGTGTGTGTGATGGGGAGAGGGATAGGGTGTGTGTGTGTGTGCACGTGCCAGTCCGCTTGTGCATGGCAAAATCTATTTCAGAATCAGTGTATCACCTCACGCAAACTCTCACACATGCCTCATTGCACAAAAATCTAATTTACCAGAGTGGTCCCCAAAGGTGACAGTGGTTTTAAAACCATTCCAGGCAATTACACAGATGAAATCCTGCTCTACTTGTGACCCCGGTCACAAACCTGCAGCCTCTAAATCTTCCAGAGTATCCCCCATACTACACTTATAACTGCAGACATCCGAACCTAACAGCTAAAGAGCATTTAGAGAACCAGTTAACCTAAATAACCTTACAGCTCAAGAACGTTTACTTACCAGTCAGTGACCACAAGCATGTCTGCAGTAACAGTGCATTGTTAGGTATCTAGCTGATTTACCAAAGACCATACACTTTTACCTTTAGCCTTTACTCATGAGCAGAATAAGGCTTTTATGTTCTTCTTTAACTTCAGGTTATAGTCGAGTCGTCCAAAAGCAAGAGCGTTTCCTGGTCCATCTTTTCAGCTGCAAAAGACAGTAAAAGTGGTACCTAATCAGTTGCACAACTAAATGCATTAAATGAAATGTCTTCAGCATTTAACCCAACCCCTCTGAATCAGTGAGGTGCGGGGGGCTGCCTTAGTCAACATCCACGGCACCAGGGGAACAGTTGTTGTTGGGGGTTAACTGCCTTGCTCAAGGGAAGAAAGGCAGATTTTTCCACCTTGCTGGCTCAGGAATTTGAACCAGCAACCGAGCTGGAAGATGTAGATGTTACTTTACACAGGGTCATTCAAATTTCGCAGTCTTACTTAACCTCAAACTTTGGAATCAAAGAGGCCAGGTTCCATTCATTCAGCGTACCTTTGCAAAGCTGCCCATTCACTGGCCTTGGCCTCTGCATTTAAGTACAGAAATAAAGATATGTTAGAAACATAGTTAGCTAAACTAACTTGGCTACATCAAATTGAAGGTAAACTCTAACGCTAGTTGGCTAACAGAATTTCCATCCATCCTCCTTTAACTTCAGAAGTCTGACTAAAGCGGTCACTGTCAGAAACCATTGAAAACCAGTACAGTAACGATAGCTAGCTCAATTAATCACCCTGCAAGCATGAGATAAACCTGCCAAATAGTTTGGTTAAATGAACCCAGTTGGAGAATAAGTCAAATCTAGCTATGGCAACTTAGCTAGCCAGCTAACTTAGCTAGCTTTAACTAATGAGTGAAACAGTTTCCGAGACAGTCCAGAAGATGTGTCAGATTTAGCTAGCTAAGGTAGCGGGAGAATTAACCCACTGGCTGTGTCAAATATTCATAGCACAACCATAATAAACCAGCACCAACAACTCTTGCTGTAAATACAGAGAGAAAACAACTATTGACCCAATGCCTGCAACCCAGCAATTGGGTCATCCAAACAACCCAACATGTTGTGTAACTGACATCTCAAAGCCATGCATGCAAAAAGCCTTGACCTGTCTGATGCTCGCATATTTCTCTGTCCTCAGTTTGATTGTATTTTTTGCCTTGTAACGGATTGCTTCTAGAAATACAGAAGGATAAATACATCCAGATGAGCTAGCTACAAGTTTAAAGCAATTACATATCTAATTGTTACAAATAATAAAATGTATTGGCTACATTTTTTAGAATACATGCATTTACTTACCTTATCAAATCTTGAAGACGATACACTCATTTATCACGCAAATAAAGCGTGATGAGTGAGAGCGCCGCAAACATATTTGCAGGCTGTTGATGCATCCCCCTCGCAATACCACAGGGAGGGGATTGGTATCCATCTGCAAAATTTAAGTTTTGCTCTGATGTCAAATCAACTCAAATTGTTGCTAGCTTGCTACCTAAGATGTTGTGCTAGCTGACATGCTACTGAACCGTGATACTGGAATATTGTTATTAAAAGACAGCAACATATTCATATTCATATAATAATATAATATATATTTCAAGCTTTTGTAGGCAAATGGGGCCATTATCATAAATCAAATAAATTACCGACTGAGCCAAAAAGTGTTTAGGCAAATCATTATCAAATCAAATAAATTGTGCAAAAAATATGATAGATAACATTAGCTAGCTAAGCTCAGTCAGTCAGTAGCACTGACATAATGAAACTCTATCCTATAAAACATGACATTGCTAACTAGGCATCATTTAGCTAATAAAATGGTCCAGTTTATATGGAAGTTTAATTAATAAGTTACTCACCGGACAACTTTGGTAGGTACTGTAGATAGTTTAGTTTCCATTTTCAACAGATGTTTTTAGTACCCTTGATTGGTCATCAATGGTCTTGAAACTCGTGTGTTCACCAGAAACGACTTCTGGCAAACTGTTGCCACTAGTAGCAATAAATATTATTGTTGTCAAAGGTTTGCCACAGATTCACCACGAGTGGCAAACTTTTGCATACTTCTGGTTACATTTTATGACACACTATTTCATTTGCAAGAAGTTTGCAGCAACTAATACATTTATGTACTAGTTGAACTGCTTTGAATTTCTAAAGTGAATGTGGTCATAAAATAACAGATGAACCATGAGATTTATCTTGTGAATTACATTTACACTATATTTTAATTCAGGTCATTAATTTTCGGTGCTGTGAAGCAAGGCTGCATCTATGGTTGTGTAATTGCTCCTGGTTTATTGGGCTGCAGTTGATGATAATTAATTTCAACATGCTCGATAAGAGTCATATCTGTGGAAAAACAAAGGAAATAGTAGTCACCAGCAGCCTCTAGGCAGATTCAGACGTAAACATTAGTTTATAATGCCCTTTTCTCCGTATCTGGAGAGAGTTGATAAAAAAGAGAGAGGGATGGGTGAGGGAAATGGAGAGAGAGAGAGGGAGAGAGATCAAGATATATTTTGAAAACACTGTGCCTTATTCGTATTGGCTAACTGACGACAACAACAACAAAACACATGCATTGTCTGCTAAACAAACATAAATCTGTGGCCAAAGACAGTCTCCAATGGCAGAAGATTGTTGCAGCCTTATGTTCCACCCAGGATGACGTGGACTAAGTAAGTACAGTGCCTTGCACAAGTATTCATCCCCGTGGTGTTTTTACTATTATGTTGCATTGAAACCTCTGATTTAAGACAGATTTTTATTTGGATTTCATGTAATTGACATACACAAAATAGTCCAAATTGGTGGAGTGGAATGAAAAACTATATTTGTTTCAAAGAATTAGATAAATAAATAAATAAAGTCCACATGTGCGCAATCTAAGTGTCACATGATCTGTCACATGATCTCAGTATATATACACACCTGTTCTGAAAGGCTCCAGAGTCTGCAACACCACTACGCAAGGAGCACCACAAAGCAAGCAGCACCATGAAGACCAAGGAGCTCTCCGAACAGGTCAGGGACAGAGTTGTGGAGAAGTACAGATCAGGGTTGGGTTGTAAAAAAATATCCCAAACTTTGAAAATCCCACGGAGCACCATTAAATTCATTATTAAAAAATGGAAAGAATAAGGCACCACAACAAACTCATGGACCAGGCAAGGAGGGAATTAATCAGAGAGGCAACCAAGAGACCAAAGATAACCCTGAAGGAGCTGCAAAACTCCACAGTAGAGATTGGAGTATCTGTCCATAGGACCACTTTGTACAGTCCACAGAGCTGGGCTTTACGAAAGAGTGGCCAGAAAAAAGTCATTGCTTAAAGAAAAAATAAGAAAACACATTTGGTGTTCATCTGGGAGACTCCCCATGCATATGGAAGAAGGTACTCTGGTCAGATGAGACTAAAATGTTTGACCTTCAAGGAAAACACTATGTCTGGCGCAAACCCAACACCTCTCATCACCCTGAGAACACCATCCCCAGTGAAGCATGGTGGTGGCAGCATCATGCTGTGGGGATGTTTTTCATAGGCAGGGACTGGGAAACAGGTTAGAATTGGCGCTAAATACAGGGAAATTCTTGAGGGAAACCTGTTTCAGTCTTCCAGAGATTTGAGACTGGGATGTAGGTTCACCTTCCAGCAGGACAATGACTGTTTTAAGGGTACACATTTAAATGTCTTGTAATGGCCTAGTCAAAGCAAAGACCTCGATACAATTGAGAATCTGTGGTATGACTTCAATATCACTGTGCACCAGCGGAACCTATCCAACTTGAAGGAGCTGGAGCAGTTTTGCATTGAAGAATGGGCAAAAATCCAAGTAGCTAGATGTGCCAAGCTTATAGAGACATTCCCCAAGAGACTTGCAGCTGTAATTGCTGCAAAAGGTGGCTCGACAAAGTATCTGTTTTTTGTCTTATTTCTTGTTTGTTTCACAATCAAAAATATTTTGCATCTTGAAAGTGGTAGGCATGTTGTGTAAATCAAGTGATACAAACCCTCCAAAAATCACTTTTAATTCCAGGTTGTAAAGGCAACAAAATAGAAAAAATGCCAAGCGAGGTGAATACTTTCGCAAGCCACTGTAAGTAAACATACATTTTGCTACATTATTGCACAAAAACAGGATGAATCATTCTCTACTATTGTATTCCCTTATTCTACATCCACCATCCAGACCTACTGATGAAGGAAATTTGATCTACATTGGACAATGAGAAGGATCGTTATGTGTCTACCACTGATTCATAGGCCTATAACTCAACATTCAGAATTGTCTCACTATCTACTGTTTATAATAGAGTCCCTGTTTGAGTGATTAATAGTATTCACCCATTGTGATTGAAAGTTGCATTATCCCCTTATCTCCAGTAGAGTCAGACATTACCACACATTACATCAGCTGATAACCTCATTGGTTGAGATGTCTCCTGGTCTTATTCTCCCTCTCCCAACCAATCACAGCATACTAATTGCAACTCTCCTAATTACAATTACAGATTCTGTTTTGCCATCGCTGCATGCATGCATATTGAAACAGGAATCCTCTCTGAGATGTAAAAACAAGGTCATATTTCATACCCACAAGCACTTCAAGCTGGCACATTGAATGTGCGCTCTAACTGCAGCGTACATACTGAAACATGCCCTTGTTGCTTGATTAAATTAGACATACAGTATAATATTCCCTACATTTATAATTGGTTGTTGAATCACAGGTGGAGAAAAAGGCCTTCATCCCACCACCTGATGGGCCTTTAAATTCCAAGCAGGCCTTTTTTTAGAGAGAGGAAGCAAAAGGAAGGGAAACATTCTGAGGGTGGAAAACATTTAAGGCAGGCATTTGAGCCTCAAAAAGGCCATTAAAGAGAATATTTCGGTAAACTTTCCAAATGTCGACAAAATAAAATTGTCTAGACAAGGCGAGATATTTTGTGTCTGTAAAATTCATTATAAAAAAAATGTCAGTTGAAACACTTATGTGCAAATATTGATATAATAACGTTCATAACAAACTACAGATGAAACAAGTTATGATGAACTTCACAGGGTGGTGAAAGTGCAAGGTGGTGAGCTTGATGCACCTTTCCAATAAATATCTACTTCTGGTGACATAATTATCAATGCTTGGCAGCAGTTTGGAAAATAATGTAGGCTATGCGTACAACATAGTCAACTGTGCCCACGTAGCCAATACCAGAGTGGGCACACTGCTAAATGCAAATCTCCAGATTGTATGAACTTGTAGCATAGCTAGCGGTAGTGGTGGTAGTCAAAGTCATGTTTTGACTGTAATGCAGTTGATTGGTGATGATGAAATGAACACATCTTGGTGTTGACAACCACACAAGCCTTATACTCAGATTTATTCCCCAACATAGTGAGAAAAACATGTTTAAACAATAGCCTAAATGTAGGCATATTTTGCTGGTGGGCAATGAGGAGATTCGTGATATTTCCCCCACTGCATCTTCCCCACACACATTTCCATTGTTTTGGTCGAGTGCCATTGACCTTTTTGCCACGTCTATTAGATAGCTATGTTTGCGCTAACTTAGTACATTTAGCAAGCTAGCTAATCAAATCAAATTGTATTGGTCGCGTACAAATATTTTGCAGATTATATTGTAGGTGCTGCAAAATTGTTGTCCAACAGTTTAGTAATACCTAACAATACAAGACAATAAGCAGAAATAAAAAATAAAATCAGGATGAGCAATGTCAGAGTCCAGAATACAAATATACTGTATACACATTCAAATATAGGTATACCACCCCATTCACAAATGACCTATGCAAATTTGAACGTGTGGTATGATCATCAGTGCCAGGTTTGCTGGATCCATTATCTCAGAAACGGCCACCCTCCTGGGCTTTTCACACACGACAGTGTCTAGGTTTTATCGAGAATGGTGCAACAAACAAAAAAACATCCAGTCAGTCTGTGCGAAAACATCTCGTTGATGAGAGAGGTCGAAGGAGAATGCAAAGAATCGTCCAAGCAAACAGGCGGGCTACAAACAGACAAATAACGTTGCTGTAACGGGTGTCGTCGGTAGGATGAGACCAAGGCGCAGCGTTCTTTGAGTTCCACATAATTTATTAACAAAGTGAAACTTTAGAAAAGACAAAAGATTACAATGACCGAACAGCTTTGTTGTGCAAACTACCTGCACACAAACAAAAGAACAAGATCCCACACAGAAGGAGGGAAAAGGGCTGCCTAAGTATGATTCCCAATCAGAGACAATGATAGACAGCTGCCCACCCAAATCACACCCTGACCAAACCAGAATAGAGACATAAAAAGGCTCTCTAAGTTCAGGGCATGACAGTCGCATTACAATAGTGGTGTGCAGAACAACATCTCGGAATGCACAACTCGTCGATCATTGTCATTGATGGGCTATTGCAGCAGACAACCACACAGGGTTCCACTCCGTTCAGCTAAAAACTAGAAGAAGCAGCTCCAGTGGGCATCAGCGATGGACAATTGGACAATAATTCCGGTTCCGGTTGGAGCGAGCGGTCGCATCTACACTTCGGTCCGCAGGTAGTCCGCAGGTAGTATAACTTTTCATTACATTTCATTACATTTCGTTATAGTACAACGGTTTGATTTGTCTTATCTTAGCAATTTCTTCTTAGCTAGCTACATAGCCGTCTTTGTATCAACGACAATTGCATATTATCGTATTTCGTCGTCCTAACGTATCTGCCCAGCAGCTAGCTAAGCAGCTAGCTAACATCCACTGTCCACTAGCACTGTAGAAACTATTACACTCAACTGAACGACTCGATTAGCGTAGTGTCAGCTAGCTACATAGTTGTCTTGCTGTCTTCGTATCCAAGATAATTGTGCAGTTTAGAGTGTGTAGACTTAGAGTGACTATCTTAATTTACCGAGGTTAGCTAGCCAGCTATTTGTCGTCCTTAACGTAGGAAATGCTGCTAGCTAGCTAGCCAACAGCTAGCCAACCTCTACCGAATTGAACTCCAACTACCCGGTCAACATTCCGCGTCGCTCCACAGGTAGTATCACATCTTTCATTTCACTTCATTACAGTACAACGGTTTGATTTGTTTGATCGTAGCTAGCCAGCTACATAGCCGTCTTTGTATCTAAGACAATTGTGTAGTCTAGAGCGATTTTCTAGGTTAGCTGGCCAGCTATTGTCGGTCTTTCAACGTAGCTAGCCAGCTAGCCCCCGAATAGCAGCACTGTAGTAACTATTACAGTACAACGGTTTGTTTTGTTTGATCGTAGCTAGCTAGCTACATAGCCGTCTTTGTATCTAAGACAATTGTGTAGCCTAGAGCGATTTTCTAGGTCAGCTGGCCAGCTATTGTCGTTCTCTTAACGTAGCTAGCCAGCTAGCCCCCGAATAGCAGCACTGTAGTAACTATTACAGTACAACGGTTTGTTTTGTTTGATCGTAGCTAGCTAGCTACATAGCCGTCTTTGTATCTAAGTCAATTGTTTAGCCTAGAGCGATTTTCTAGGTTAGCTACATCGCAGCCACTACCAGCTAGCCTACTCCAGCAGTACTGTACCATTTCAATCATTTTAGTCTATAAGATTCTTGCTACGTAAGCTTAACTTTCTGAACATTCGAGACGTGTAGTCCACTTGTCATTCCAATCTCCTTTGCATTAGCGTAGCCTCTTCTGTACCCTGTCAACTATGTGTCTATCTATCCCTGTTCTCTCCTCTCTGCACAGACCATACAAACGCTCCACACCGCAGCCGCGGCCACCCTAATCTGGTGGTCCCAGCGCGCACGACCCACGTGGAGTTCCTGGTCTCCGGTAGCCTCTGGAACTGCCGATCTGCGGCCAACAAGGCAGAGTTCATCTCAGGGCTCCCCTCCAGACCCTCGACTTCCTGGCACTGACGGAAACATGGATCACCACAGATAACACTGCTACTCCTACTGCTCTCTCTTCGTCCGCCCACGTGTTTCGCACACCCGAGAGCTTCTGGTCATGGTGGCACCGGGATCCTCATCTCTCCCAAGTGGTCATCTCTCTCTCTCCCCTTACCCATCTATCTATCGCCTCCTTTGAATTCCATGCTGTCACAGTTACCAGCCCTTTCAAGCTTAACATCCTTATCATTTATCGCCCTCCAGGTTCCCTCGGAGAGTTCATCAATGAGCTTGATGCCTTGATAAGCTCCTTTCCTGAGGACGGCTCACCTCTCACAGTCCTGGGCGACTTTAACCTCCCCACGTCTACCTTTGACTCATTCCTCTCTGCCTCCTTCTTTCCACTCCTCTCCTCTTTTGACCTCACCCTCTCACCTTCCCCCTACTCACAAGGCAGGCAATACGCTCGACCTCATCTTTACTAGATGCTGTTCTTCCACTAACCTCATTGCAACTCCTCCAAGTCTCCGACCACTACCTTGTATCCTTTTCCCTCTCGCTCTCATCCAACACTTCCCACACTGCCCCTACTCGGATGGTATCGCGCCGTCCCAACCTTCGCTCTCTCTCCCCGCTACTCTCTCCTCTTCCATCCTATCATCTCTTCCCTCTGCTCATACCTTCTCCAACCTTTCTCCTGAGTCTGCCTCCTCAACCCTCCTCTCTTCCCTTTCTGCATCCTTTGACTCTCTATGTCCCCTATCCTCCAGGCCGGCTCGGTCCTCCCCTCCCGCTCCGTGGCTCGATGACTCATTGCGAGCTCACAGAACAGAGCGCGGAAATGGAGGAAAACTCGCCTCCCTGCGGACCTGGCATCCTTTCACTCCCTCCTCTCTACATTTTCCTCCTCTGTCTCTGCTGCTAAAGCCACTTTCTACCACTCTAAATTCCAAGCATCTGCCTCTAACCCTAGGAAGCTCTTTGCCACCTTCTCCTCCCTCCTGAATCCTCCTCCCCTCCCCCCTCCTCCCTCTCTGCAGATGACTTCGTCAACCATTTTGAAAAGAAGGTGAAATCCGATCCTCGTTTGCTAAGTCAAACGACAAAGTTCTGCTCACACTGCCCTACCCTGTGCTCTGACCTCTTTCTCCCTCTCTCTCCAGATGAAATCTCGCTTCTTGTGACGGCCGGCCGCCCAACAACCTGCCCGCTTGACCCTATCCCCTCCTCTCTTCTCCAGACCATTTCCGGGGACCTTCTCCCTTACCTCACCTCGCTCATCAACTCATCCCTGACCGCTGGCTACGTCCCTTCCGTCTTCAAGAGAGCGAGAGTTGCACCCCTTCTGAAAAAACCTACACTCGATCCCTCCGATGTCAACAACTACAGACCAGTATCCCTTCTTTCTTTTCTCTCCAAAACTCTTGAAACCGTCCTTGGCCAGCTCTCCCCTATCTCTCTCAGAATGACCTTCTTGATCCAAATCAGTCAGGTTTCAAGACTAGTCATTCAACTGAGACTGCTCTTCTCTGTATCACGGAGGCGCTCCGCACTGCTAAAGCTAACTCTCTCTCCTCTGCTCTCATCCTTCTAGACCTATCGGCTGCCTTCGATACTGTGAACCATCAGATCCTCCTCTCCACCCTCTCCGAGTTGGGCATCTCCGGCGCGGCCCACGCTTGGATTGCGTCCTACCTGACAGGTCGCTCCTACCAGGTGGCGTGGCGAGAATCTGTCTCCTCGCCACGCGCTCACCACTGGTGTCCCCCAGGGCTCTGTTCTAGGCCCTCTCCTATTCTCGCTATACACCAAGTCACTTGGCTCTGTCATAACCTCACATGGTCTCTCCTATCATTGCTATGCAGACGACACACAATTAATCTTCTCCTTTCCCCCTTCTGATGACCAGGTGGCGAATCGCATCTCTGCATGTCTGGCAGACATATCAGTGTGGATGACGGATCACCACCTCAAGCTGAACCTCGGCAAGACGGAGCTGCTCTTCCTCCTGGGGAAGGACTGCCCGTTCCATGACCTCGCCATCACGGTTGACAACTCCATTGTGTCCTCCTCCCAGAGCGCTAAGAACCTTGGCGTGATCCTGGACAACACCCTGTCGTTCTCCAACAACATCATGGTGGTGGCCCGTTCCTGTAGGTTCATGCTCTACAACATCCGCAGAGTACGACCCTGCCTCACACAGGAAGCGGCGCAGGTCCTAATCCAGGCACTTGTCATCTCCCGTCTGGATTACTGCAACTCGCTGTTGGCTGGGCTCCCTGCCTGTGCCATTAAACCCCTACAACTCATCCAGAACGCCGCAGCCCGTCTGGTGTTCAACCTTCCCAAGTTCTCTCACGTCACCCCGCTCCTCCGCTCTCTCCACTGGCTTCCAGTTGAAGCTCGCATCCGCTACAAGACCATGGTGCTTGCCTACGGAGCTGTGAGGGGAACGGCACCGCAGTACCTCCAGGCTCTGATCAGGCCCTACACCCAAGCAAGGGCACTGCGTTCATCCACCTCTGGCCTGCTCGCCTCCCTACCATTGAGGAAGTACAGTTCCCGCTCAGCCCAGTCAAAACTGTTCGCTGCTCTGGCCCCCCAATGGTGGAACAAACTCCCTCACGACGCCAGGACAGCGGAGTCAATCACCACCTTCCGGAGACACCTGAAACCCCACCTCTTCAAGGAATACCTAGGATAAGATAAGTAATCCTTCTCACCACCCCCCCTTAATGATTTAGATGCACTATTGTAAAGTGGCTGTTCCACTGGATGTCAGAAGGTGAATTCACCAATTTTGTAAGTCGCTCTGGATAAGAGCGTCTGCTAAATGACTTAAATGTAAATGTAAATGAAAAACATTGCCTGGAACATGACAGCCAGTTCAGTTTACTTGAGTCGCCTCTGCATTCCCTAGACCTCAACGTAAAGGAGCATCTTCATGATGAGACGGAACGGGCTGTTTGCAGCATGAATGTACCGCCGTCCAATCTGCAGAAACGCCATCACGTCAGCCTGGACCAACATCTCAGTGGAACATTTCCGACACCTTATAGAATACCTGAAAGAAGTCAGGCTGTTCTGCAGGCAAAGGTGGGTCTGACTCAGTACTAGATGGGCATACCTAATAAACCGATAAGTGTATATATGATGGTGTGTATAAACATTATGGACAGAGTATGAATAGAAAAGGTGTGTACAGCAGTAGTTGTATAGGATTAGCTGTGACTAGAATACAGTATATACATATGAAGTGGGTAAAACAGTACGCGTTATTAAAGTGACCAATGTTCAATGACTAGGTACATAGGGTAGCTGTCTCTAAGGTGCAGGGTTGAGTACCAGGTGGTAGCCGACTAGTAACAGGGACTACATTTCAGGGCAGGGTACTGGGTGGAGGCTGGCTAGTGGTGACTATTTAACATTCTGATGACCTGGAGATAGAAGCTGTTATTCAGTCTCTCGGTTCCAGCTTTGATGCACCTATACTGCCTCCACCTTCTAGATGGCAGCACGGTCAACAGGCCGTGGCTCCGGTCTTCCTGTGACACTGGGTGCTGTGGATGTCCTTGAGGGCAGACTATGTGCCCCCAGTGATGTGTTGGGCTGACCACACCACGCTCTGGAGAGCCCTGCAGTTGCGGATGGTGCTAAAGCCCGACAGGATGCTCTCAATGGTGCATCTGTAGAAGTTTGTGAAGGTGCTATGGGCCAAGACAAATTTCTTCAGCCTCCTGAGGAGGGAGTTTTCACGTCATCACGCAACAGATTTCATCAGAGCGTGCAACAGAGCAGTGTCTTATCTACACTCGGTTTGTGTTTTTTATTAAATAGTTTTAATTAAATAGTTTTTAATCATAGCTAAAATATGTATTACTACTGATTCCACAACAAGGTCAGCCTTATGGCTGGGACCGCAAGTTTGTGTCTCGGATTCCTGTTAAGTAGCAGTTAGCTGCTAGCCATCATGAAAACGGAGCAAGTTAACGCTAGCAGTGTTAGCCCACCAGTGTTTTAATCCACGGCTGGGCACAAATTCTTCAGGTAGGAGCTGATTTCCAAACAATCACAAGATGAAGATTATGTGTAAATGGGAAATGGACAGGGATTTTATCTGCCCTAAATGCTCCCCTGTTAAAGCATCTTAAGGAAGAGATCCTCTGGTGTTTAGCTCAGCTGTGAGAAAAGGATAAACTGCTTTCTAAGTACACCAACCTTGCTCTAACCCAGGCAAAACAAACCTCAGTTTTACATGCCTCCTATAGCAAAGCTGGCGATGAGTCGGACGGCCATGGGAGACTGGGAGACTGGGCACTCGCAAGGCATAGGAGATCGGGGAGGCAGTCGGAACACCCTTCATCTACCCGAGAATGTCCAGACATCAAACAGCTTTGCTCCCGCTTGAGACGGAGCTAGCAGCCTCGGGAGTCAGCGCGGATCCTGGGTTTATACCAACAGAAGGCGGCCACCCAGTGGCACCCTCCCCCACGGCCACCACAGTCCAGGTGCCGTGGCCGTAGAGAATGATTCCATCATGACCACCATCATTATGGGCAGCTTGATGGTGAGAGATTTTGGCCTGCCTACGGTCTGTTGACCGACCAAGGTCCAATGTCACCCAGGAGCCAGCGTCCATGACATGAACTCCCTCCTGCCCAAGGTTCTGACCAACCACCATCGTCACTCACATAAATTTTAGCAATCTGAGGAACTGCAGGAGGACTACAAAAATGTTTTAAACACCCTCGCTAGCACAGGGAAGAGAATAATTATCTCTGGCCACCTCTCGTGCTACCATTTAATGTAAACTGAGCAATACCATAACCACAATTGAACCTTGTGGAATGCCCAAGTGAAATGTATTTTTTCTGATTTATGTTCAACAAGGCTGACAAAAAAACTCTTGACCAGTTAAATAGGTCCTAAACCACCTCTCCAGTCTGTCCAGAAAGACATCATGGTCAACACTGTCGAATGCATCACTTAAATCCAATAGTAGAAGGACAGAGAGCTGTTTGGCATCTGTTTGGCATCTCTAAGATCATTTATTGCTTTAACTAAGGCTATCTCTGTGCTGTGTTGGTCACAAAAACCAGATTGTAATTCTTCAAAAATGCAGTTCCCTAACATTTTTGGGATCAGTGAGCATATGTTTGGTCTTGTGAGTGGAACTTGTACATTGTGATTATTTTGAACTTCCGGTGCATGTTTACAGTGAACTTTGAGGCTGTACACTTACAGTTTTAGACAGTAGCCAAAAGTATATTGTGGCTATTTTGAGCATAAAGTAGGCCTATCAACAGAACCAATGGAGCAAATCCCATAACATTTTCACATGGAAATAGCTTTTGATTTCTATGATAGAGCCTTCAGTAACCTACAGTATTTGTGGTGTTTAATGCAGGCCTACATTGCACATCTTTACATAATGAAGGGCTTGATATGAATTCATTATTTTGTACTTGGTCTGTAACACCATGGGCCAAATACTGTAGGTTTTGTAAATTACATTGTGTTGTATGACACAAGAAACCACTTCCCAAAATGAAATGAATTATTATTACCATACAGAGAATTAAACAGTGTAGGCTACCCTCTGCCTATTGGCTTATTTGCATATTCAAGCCTGTCTTAAAATACAACACTGACCTTCTTAATAAGACATAAGCTATTTTTATCTTTGACTTAAAAAAATATGTATATATTTCACCTTTATTTAACCAGGTAGGCTAGTTGAAAACAAGTTCTCATTTACAACTGCGACCTGGCCAAGAATAAAACAAAGCAGTTCGACACATATAATAACACAGAGTTACACATGGAATAAAACATACAGTCAATAATACAGTAGGAAAAAAAGTATATATACAGTGTGTGCAAATGAGGTAAGATAAGGTAGGTAAGGCAATAAATAGGACATGGTGGCAAAGTAATTTCATTTACCTGACTGGCTTTTCAAAGACAGCTTGAAATTTAGCCTACATGTGGTGTGCTCTTGTAGGAAGCAGTACCTCCCCATTGTTGACCTATACTCATCTATAACTGGACTAATAACAACAAATGTGCTTTGATCTGAAAAGAGCATTCACTCTCACATGACTGAAAACCGCTTGTGGGCTACTCCAGCAAATAGAATTCTACTCGGTTGCATTCTTGCTCTGTCGACAACAAAATCACAGACTTCAATCTTGCAAAATTTGATTTGTTTTGGTTTGTTGCATTGAATAGGGGTTGAATTGGGGTTGATATCAATCACCACCTTCCGGAGACACCTGAAACCCCACCTCTTCAAGGAATACCTAGGATAGGATAAAGCAATCCTTCTCACCCCCCCCTTAAATGATTTAGATGCACTATTGTAAAGTGGCTGTTCCACTGATGTCAGAAGGTGAATTCACCAATTTGTAAGTCGCTCTGGATAAGAGCGTCTGCTAAATGACTTAAATGTAAATGTAAATGATATAATGTTGATTCCCCCAGAGGTACACGCAATGTGTCGGGGGGTACGCCAAATAAAAATATGATTCACATTTATAAACAGTCCATTTATATTTTCCAACAAAGCTACACATTTGGGTGAGGGATATTTTCTCACCTGAGTAGCCTGTTGGTTAAAAAAAGTAAGAGCTGCTTCCATAGAGACACACACCAGCTCTACTGTTAGTTCTGCTACTGCCAGCAGTACTACACCTGTACCTGTCAACAACACAAGTTGTTCTGCTACCACGAGCACATCCAAGCATCAGTAATTCTACATGCTGCATCAGTAATTCTACATTTGTTAGCCCAGCTAGCACAGACACTGACAGTTGTGAATCTGATGCAGCCGATTACCCGGGAAAGCACCGAACAACAGACATGGACGTTGGACCATCGAAGAGGGGCAAATGTGATGAGAACTACATTGATTAGGGGTTCACTTATATTGGGAGTAGTGCCTTTCCTCAGCCACATTGTGTTATATGTGCAAAAGTACTATCTCACAACTTGATGAAATGTCACTCTTGTGCAGACATTTAGAAACAAAACATGCCTTGAGTTTTTTGAGTGAGAATTAAGACGTCTTTTGCGTAGTAAGACATGTATAAAAGCAACAGATACCATTAATAAGAAGGGGTAGAAGCATCTTGTATGGTGAGCTACCGAGTGGCTAGCCCCATACTATCCTGCTGCCACAATTACCTTTACCTTTATTTAACTAGGCAAGTCAGTTAAGAACAAACACTCTAACCACTAGGCTACCCTGCCACCCCACAATACTGAGGGAAAAGACCAAAAAACTATACGGACAATATCTTCATCAAACAACACTGTTTTACGACACATCAGTGACATGCCAGGAGATGTTTTGAACCCCTGAACTCTCATGTATTTTCTGCATTATGCAATGATACGGGCAGCGACAATGTAATGCTTTCTTCAACATACATACAAGTGTGCTGGTTATCAAGGGGCATTGACACATATTTTTGAATTGAGAGACAAGCTTAAAGTTTCTTTACTGAGCATAATTTTCACTTGTCTGACCGCTTGCATGATGACGACTGGGTGATGCTTTTTGATTGATCGGAAGCTAGGATTACAGGGATTCTCTGCAATTATATTCAATGTACGGTACAAAATATAGGCTTTGATTAAGAAGTTGGAGCTCTTCTCTCTCTGCATTAACAAGGACAACACACAGGTCTTTCCATCATTGTATGATTTTTTTGTGTGCCAATGAACTCAAGCTTACGGACAATGTCAAATGTCATATAGAAACGGATGACACAAACAACTGGATTAGTTATCCCTTTCATGCCTTACCTCCAGTCCACTTACCGATATCTGAACATGAGAGCCTCATCGAAATTGCAACAAGCGGTTCTGTGAAAATTTAATTTAATCAGAAGCCACTGCCAGATTTCTGGATTGGGCTGCACTCGGAGTATCCTGCCTTGGCAAATCGCGCTGTTAAGCCACTGACGCCCTTTGCAACCACGTACTAATATGAGAGTGGATTCTCAGCCCTCACTAGCATGAAGGCTAAATACAGGCACAGACTGTAATGGGATTCGTCCTCCTCTGACGAGGAGTATGAGAGATCGGACCAATATGCAGCGTCGTACGTGTTCGTCATGTGAACAAAATCACTGAACACGAAAATACCAAATAACAAATTGAAAGACAGAAATGAAAACCGAAACAGTTCCGTGTGGAACACACTGACACAGAAAACAATCACCCAAAAAACACTGGTGGGAAAAGGCTACCTAAGTATGATTCTCAATCAGAGACAACTAACAACACCTGCCTCTGATTGAGAACCATACCAGGCCAAACACAAAATACAACATAAAAACAAACAGACTGCCCACCCCAATCACACCCTGACCATACTAAAACAAAGACAAAACAAAGGAACAAGGGTCAGAATGTGACACAGACTGTGTGGGAAATGATTTAGCACAACCCAACATTGCAGAGTATCCAATACAACCCAACATTGCAGAGTTATGTGCATCCTTTCAAGCACACCCTTCTCATTAACCTGTGGGGAGTTATTCACAATTTGATGAACAAATATGTTTTTACATGTAAGAGGATTAAATAAAGAGCAAAATTATTGATTATTATTACATTTTATGTGTGCCCTGGTCCTATAAGCTGGGTTGTGACATAAACTCACTCATTCTTATGTTTAACAAATGTATCATATGAGGTGTGTGTGGCCGGCTTACAATGATGGCAAAAAAACAACATTTGAGAGTGCGCTGACCCTGGTGCTAGAGGGGGTACAAAGCTGGAGGTTGAATGTTTGAATGGGTACAAGACTATAAAAAGTTTGGGAGCCACTGTAGTAGTGCAAACTAAAGGGGTGACCTCATTGATGTTCAAAATCTTGTGTCTTTGCACAGCCTGGCATTTCATCTGCGCAGCAATCCTGGAGGAGGTGCGCAGTCGTGCACGTGTGCAGTTTAGAGGGAACATTGTTTAGCACTTAAACAATTTTTGAGGTGTTTTGAAAACCTATTTCTCTAGAATTTTGCTTAAGAATGGAAGGTTGGAGAATGGCCCGAAAAATGGCTAAGAGCGTAAGAATCTAGATTACTTTTCTTCAGTATAGTAGTTCTGTGGGGAAAGTGCCTGTGATTAACAATAGCTTGCACTTCAGAAATGTAATTAAAAACTGTTTTGAAAAAGGTAGTGGGGGTAGGATCAAGAAGACGGCTTAAGTTGTGATATCACTTTCCTGAGCATGTCTGTGTCAACCAAGGAAAATACTGTATTTTACCCCTTGGCATCATTATCAGTGTTATCATTGATTTTTCACTGCTATGCAGTCTATACACAGCTTTACATTTCTGTGTCAACAGAGGATTTTAGCTCCACAGATAAATTATTAAGACTCTATTAGTGATCTATACAAAAGTATTTCAGCCACACCCATTGTTGACAGCTGTGTAAAATTGAGCACACAGCAATGCAATCTCCATAGACAAACGCTTGCAGTAAAATGACCTTACAGAAGAACTCAGTGACTTTCAACGTGGCACCATCATAGGATGCCACCTTTCCAACAAGTCAGTTCATCAAACATCTGCCATGCTGGCCCGGTCAACTGTACAGTGGCTTGCGTAAGTATTCATCCCCCTTGGCATTTTTCCCATTTTGTTGCCTTACAACCTGGTATTAAAATTGATTTTGGGGGATTTGTATCATTTGATTTAAACAACATGCCTACCACTTTGAAAATGCAAAATATTTTTTATTGTGAAACAAACAAGAAATAAGCCAATATTAACTGAACTTGAGCGTATATAACTATTCACCCCCCCAAAGGCAATACTTTGTACAGCCACCTTTTGCAGCAATTACAGCTGCAAGTCTCTTGGGGTATGTCTCTATAAGCTTGTCACATCTAGCCACTGGGATTTTTGCCCATTCTTCAAGGCAAAACTGCTCCAGCTCCTTCAAGTTGGATGGGTTCCACTGCTGTACAGCAATCTTTAAGTCATACCACAGATTTTCAATTGGATTGAGGTCTGGGCTTTGACTAGGCCATTCCAAGACATTTAAATGTGTCCTCTTAAACCAGTCGAGTGTATGCTTAGGGTCATTGTCCTGTTAGAAGGTGAACCTCCGTCCCAGTCTCAAATCTCTGGAAGACTGAAACAGATTTCCCTCAAGAATTTCCCTGTATTTAGCGCCATCCATCATTTCCTAAATTCTCACCAGTTTCCCAGTCCCTGCCTATGAAAAACAGCATGATGCTGCCACCAGCATGCTTCACTGTGATGGTGTTCTCGGCACCCCGAGAACACCATCACAGTGAAGCATGGTGGTGGCAGAGAGAGAGAGGTTTGGGTTTGCTCCAGACATAGCATTTTTCTTGATGGTCAAAAAGCTCCATTTTAGTCTCATTTGACCAGAGTACCTTCTTCCTTATGTTTGGGGATTTGCCCACATGCCTTTGGGCGAACACCAAACGTGTTTGCTTATTTTTTTCTTTAAGCAATGCCTTTCTTCTGGCTGCTCTTCCGTAAAGCCCAGCTCTGTGGAGTGTACGGCTTAAAGTGGTCCTATGGACAGATACTCCAATCTCCGCTGTGGAGCTTTGCAACTCCTTCAGGGTTATCTTTGGTCTCTTTGTTGCCTCTCTGATTAATGCCCTCCTTGCCTGGTCCATGAGTTTTGGTGGGCGGCCCTCTCTTGGCAGGTTTGTTGTGGAGCCATATTCTTTCCATTTTTTAATAATGGATTTAATGGTGCTCTTTGGGATGTTCAAAGTTTCTGATAATTTTTTATCACCCAACACTGATCTGTACTTCTCCACAACTTTGTCCCTGACCTGTTTGGAGAACTCGGTTTGTGGTGCCCCTTGCTTAGTGGTGTTGCAGACTCTGGGGCCTTCCAGAACAGGTGTATATATATTGAGATCATGTGACAGATCATGTGACACTTAGATTGCACACAGGTGGACTTTATTTAATTCATTATGTGAATTCTGAAGGTAATTGTTTGCACCAGATTTTATTTAGGGCTTCATAGCAAAGAGGGTGAATACATATGCACACACCACTTTTTCGTAAGTCAATTACATGAAATCCCAATAAAAATATATTTCAATTACATGTTGTAATGCAATAAAACAGGAAAAACGCCAAGAGGTTTTTATACTTTTGCAAGGCACTGTAAATGCTTTTATTGTAAAGTGGAAACATCTTGGAGCAACAATGGCTCAGCCGCAAAGTGGTAGGCCACACAAGCTCACAGAACGGGACCACTGAGTGCTGACGTGAGTAGCACGTAAAAATTGTCTGCCTCTGGAAGCAACGGCGGGCACTGTGTTTTCCTCAAAGTGGGAAAAGAAGGTGTTTACCTTGTCCAGGAACAAGCCATCGGTGTCTGGGATGTGGCTGGTTTCCCTTTAATCCCTGATTGTCTGGAGTCCCTGCCACATGCAGTACCAGTCAAAGTTTGGAAACACCAACTCATTCCAGGGATTTTCTTTATTTTTACTATTTTCTAAATTGTAAAAATCATAGTGAAGACATGAAAACTATGAGATAACACATATTGAATCATGTAGTAACCAAAAATGTGTTAAACAAATCAAAATATTGTCAGGACCCGGTTACGAACCTGGGTCTCCGGAGTGAGAAACAGTCACTTAACCAACTGAGCCACGAATAGTCAGCAGAACCCAGAAGATGAGGCAGACACAGCAGTACTTAAGACGGTGTATTTAATAAAGTAAAAAGGAGAAGTCCTTCAATACAAAAATGGCAAATCCAAAAGGTGGTAGGAATAGCACAAAAAAGCCTCAAGAGATACTCAAAAACAAAAACAGAATTCCACAAGAGCATCCACCGGAATCGACAAGAAAACACAGAACACTAGGGCTGGGTGCTAACATACAAACACAGAGCACAGAACTGAGGGAAACTAAGGGAAAACGAGGCACAGGTGCAAATAATAATGGGGAACAAGGGAAAAAACATAAGGTCAAAAAGCACAATGGGGGCATCTAGTGACCAAAACCCGGAACAACCCTGGCCAAATCCTGACAAATATATTTATATTTGAGATTCTTCAAAGTAGCCACGGCAGCAGTTACTCTTCCTGGGGTCCAAACATATTAAAGCACTTACATTACATATAAAACAGTACAACATATAACATTAGTACACTACTACATATCTACAATACAAAACGCTTGATACCACCATACAACAATATCACAATGCATGCGCATGCATGTGTCTATACCTGTCTATATCAGTTACCTGATGTGGAATAGAGATCCATGTAGTCATGGCTCTATGTAGTACTGTGTGCCTCCCAGAGTCCGTTCTGGACATTGAAGAGACCTCTGTTGGCATGTCTTGTGGGGTATGCATGGGTGTACGAGGTGTGTGCAAGTATTTTAAACAGACAGCTCGGTACATTCAGCTTGCCAACACCTCATATAAAAACAAGTAGTGATGAAGTCAATCTCTCTTCCACTTTGAGCCATGAGAGATTGACATGCATGTCATTAATGTTAGCTCTCCGTGTACTTTTAAGGGCCAGCCGTGCGGCCCGGTTTTGTGCCAACTGCAATTTTCCCAAGTCCCTACTGAACAATAGTTTAGGTGTGACATAACTAGGGCTTGTAGGACTTGCCTCGTTGATAGTGTTGTTAAGAAGGCAGAGCAGCGCTTTATCAAGATTACTTGTTGGTTATTACTGCATTGTTGGAACTAGAAGCACAAGCATTTCGCTACACTCGCATTAACATCTGCTAACCATATGTATGTGACAAATAAAATTTGATTTGATTTGACAGACTTCTCCCCATTTTAGCTACTGTTGTATCAATATGTTTTGATCATGACAGTTTATACAATCCAGGGTTAGTCCAAGCAGTTCAGTCACCTCAACTTGCTCAACTTGCTCAATTCATTACGAGATGTAGATGAGGTTTAGGGTTTAGTGAATAATTTGTCACAAAAACAATGCTTTTAGTTTTGGAAATATTTAGGACTAACATTCCTTGCTACCCATTCCGAAACTAACTGCAGCTCTTTGTTAAGAGTTGCAGTCATTTCAGTTGCTGACGTGTATAATGTTGTCATCCACATACACTACCGGTCAAAAGTTTTAGAACACCTACTCATTCCAGGCTTTTTCTTTATTTGTACTATTTTCTAAATTGTTGAATAATAGTGCAGACATCAACACTATGAAATAACACATGGAATCATGTAGTATCCAAAAAAGTGTTAAGATTTTGAGATTCTTCAAATATCCACCCTTTGCTTGATGACATCATTGCACACTGTTGGCAATCTCTCAACCTTGAATGCTTTTCCAACAGTCTTGAAGGAGTTCCCATACACTACCACTACCATTCAAAAGTTTGGGGTCATTTGGAAATGTGAAGAAAAGCACATTTTTTGTCCATTAAAATAACATCAAATTGATCATAAATGTAGTGTAGACATTATTAATGTTGTAAATGACTATTGTAGCTGGAAATGGCTGATTTTTAATGGAATATCTACATACTGTAGGCACACAGATGCACATTATCAGCAACCATCACTCCTGTGTTCCAATGCCACGTCGTGTTAGCTAATCCAAGTTTACAATTTTAAAAGGCTAATTGATCATTAGAAAACCCTTTTGCAATTATGTTAGCACAGCTGAAAACAGTTGTGCTGATTAAAGAAGCACTACAACTGGCCTTCTTTAGACTAGTTGAGTATCTGGAGCATCAGCATTTGTGGGTTCGATTACAGGCTCAAAATGGTCAGAAACAAATAACTTTCTTCTGAAACTCGTCAGTCTATTCGCTTATTTTGAGAAATTAAGGCTATTCCATGCGAAACATTGCCAAGAAACTGTAGAACGTTGTGTACTACTCCCTTCACAGAACAGCGCAAACTGGCTCAAACCAGAATAGAAAAAGGAGTGGGAGGCCCCGGTGCAGAACTGGGGCCTTTTATAAGTGGGATGTTCAAAGTTTTGGATATTTTTTTATAACCCAACACTGATATGTACTTCTCCACAACTTTGTCCCTGATGTGTTTGGAGAGCTCCTCGGTCTTCATGGTGCCACTTGCTTGGTGGTGCCCCTTGTTTAGTGGTGTTGCAGAATCTGGGGCCTTTTAGAACATGTATACTGAGATTATGAATACAGGTAAAATCATCATATACTAAGATCATTTGACAGATCATGTGACACTTAGATTGCACACAAGTGGATTTTATTTGACTAATAATTATGACTTTTGAAGGTATTTGGTTGCACCAGATCTTATTTAGGGGCTTCAACCACTTTTCTGATTTTTTTCATTTCACTTGACAAATTTGGACTAATTTGTGCATGTGTGTCACATGAAATCCAAATAAAAATCCATTTAAATTACATGTTGTAATGCACCAAAATAAGAAAAACGCTACACTGTAGTTATTTTAATGGACGTAACATTTGATTTTCTTTCAAAAACAAGGACATTTCTGAGTGACCCCAAACTTTTGAACGGTAGTGTACCTGACCATGTAGACTGCAGAAGAAGAAACTGCGTGGTCGAACAACACTGCTGTTTCCTTGAGTGACAGGAGGCTGGGCTTCGTGTGGGAAGCGGCCTAGCAGCAGGAGTGGGAGAAAGACGACTGAAGTTCTTCATACGCACATGTACCCCCTTAAGAGGCAGGCTGGAGAAGAGCTGTGTGTGTGTGTTTGTGCCAATCTAATTTACTTTGATTGGTTTGTTTGTCCAAGATCAATTCATCTATGTATGAGGGTGTCACTAGGTTTGTGTGTGTGTGCGTATGTGTGTGTTTGCATGTGTCTGTTTGTTTGTTGTCATGGATACAGCTGTCTTGCACAGAGGGGGATATGAGGGGTATAAGTGGTTTATACAAGTGTTGAATACAGAGAAGGAGACAGTTTAATCGTTTTCATTTGAAATCTGTGACTTGCCTGTAACAAGCATTCCTGTCTGGAGAACTATGAATTCTTTCTCTGGCTATATGTGTGTCTTTCAATCTCTCTCTATCTCTCCCTCAGAAAATTATTACAATTCCCTCCTAAATTATCACTCAGACCACAGTACAGCAGGCCATAATTGCATTCCCAGAACCTTCCCATTTGTCACAGCTGCTCCCGCTCTTCCCCCCTCGAGCTCCAGGACGCCAGGCTCCCCAGCCTTGCACACTCCTGCCATAATTACGCACACCTGCCTTCATCCCTCACCTGGACTCAATCACCTCTGTCATTCCCCGCTCTGTTCCCGGCTTCTGCATTAATGTTCATATGTCCATGTATACCCGTGTGCTGATGCTGTTTCTGTCCTGTTTACAGGTCTGTTCCTATTAAATGTTTGACTCCCCGTACCTGCTTCTCATCCCCAGCATCGGTCCTTCCCACATTGTTCTAGGAGGCTCCTCTCCCAGTGTCTGACACACAGAGCTGGAAGACCAGACGATGACTGTACAGAAGGCTATGGAAATGTGACAAGAGAAACCAACCACTCTAAGCATCAGGGCTAATCCACAAAGGTTTACGATTACAGAAGACGATGCCATGCAGCAATGAGTATCTACCATGATACTGTACTTAAAACCTAGGAAAAATCTACAGTACAAAACCCATATGTTCGAAACCAAGCACCGGTTTAGGCACTTACGGCATACAGTTACTTGTTCATTGGGTCAGGACTTTAAGTACTGAGAGTGAATGGGAGCTAAGTGTCTTTATATATATAACGGGAATAGAGAGAGATAATATATGGTGCTGTTTGAAATGTAATGCCCCACTCCTTGAATAGCAGCACGTTGAATCTAAAGCCCAGTGTGTCCATCCTCTCTCTGCCTGTGTGTTTTAGTGCTGAGGTGAGCATAATGGCTCTTTTACAGTCCATCCCACTGGGAGGAAGGCATTAGCCCATGTGGGAAGAAAGATTTCACACTGGGACTCACACACAGTCCTTCATAACAGACTCATTTCTCCAGGGGTGCAGTTTAGCCTCGCAGATAGCTATTCATTACCATAGGTGTTGGTTCATTTGGGATTTTAGTGTGCGTGTGCATGTGCATGAATAAGAGAGAAAGAAAGAGAGAGCGTAAGAAAGAGAGAGAGAGAGACAAAGGAATAGAGAGACAGATATTCCATCATAAAACAGCCATGTGGTGTTGTGCCAATTATTATTATTATTGTTTTGACATATTAACTGTTGGAATTTCTTGATATCCCCGGGCCTATTGAACAACTTTAACCCTTTGACGCGTGCGATCACATATTTGTGATCATTGTTGAGGGTGTCCCTACAGCATACCATCGTAAATATGTGATTGGAGAGGAGCAACAGTACGTATGATGCAACAAACAGTTGCATTTTGTACAGTTTTGTACTGATGGGAAATAAAGGTCTTCACAACTTTATTCCTCAATTTGGCCAGGTCGCAGTTGTAAATGAGAACTTGTTCTCAACTAGCCAACCTGGTTAAATAAAGGTGAAATAAAATAAAATAAAAATGTTATATTTTATTGTAAAAGATAAATGCGAAGTTCATCATCCAAGCATCACTGTCACGACTTCCGCCGAAGTCAGTTCCTCTCCTTGTTCGGGCGATGTTCGGCGGTTGGCGTCACCAGTCTTCTAGCCATCGTCGATCCACTTTTCATTTTCCATTTGTTTAGTCTTGTTTTCCTACAAACCTGGTTTTCATTTCCCTCATTAAGTGTTGTGTTTTTAACCCTCTGGTCCCCCCATGTCTTTGTGTGGAATTGTTTGTTGTAATTGCTTGTGCAAATGTTTACTGGTGTGCGTCGGGTTTTGTACCCATTGTTTGTTATTTCTTTATGTCGTTGGTTTTGGAATTAAACTGCTCCGGCTATTAGCTAAAAAACGAGACATAAGTTAGCGACCTAACAACGAGACTTACAATGTACCACATCTCTGGTAAGCACTGTACTGTTGTTTAGAAAAGCTAAGCTAACAGCAGCTAACATCTTTATGATGGCAGCCATGTTTGTTTATGTTTGACAAGCGAAAACGTCCTAATCCCAGACTGCCATTCACTATAAAACTCATATAAACAAAGTCAAAGTCAAAGACGGCTGTGCCCATTGCCTGAAAAATATGAACATAGTTTGGCTGCTTTTCAGCATATTGCAAATCTTCGATGTACTTGTTACAGTGTATTCAAGAACTGAGGGCAATTTACTTGACAAATCGTTTACAGTTTTTGACAAATCACGAAGCAAATGAAATGTTGTCACCTCACAGATCACCAGCCAAATAGAAGCCTACTGCCTAGCCTAACCATTGCGTGAAAGCTAAACAGGGTTGCCAACACCTCATTTTGTTGTAACATCTTTGGTCAGACAGACATTTATATGACAACCAGAATGCATTCTATGATGTCAGCAAACATGGTGCCAGACAAGGCTGGTATTTAGCTCAGCATTAGTTCATCATAATCAGTAGAACCTTCCAAAAAAGTATTTTACACACATTATATTTGCCCATTACAGTCTTTACAAGAACTAGAATGCATGATTTGTCACCAGAACTTAAAAACGTAAATAAAACAGTAAATGCATTATGCTCCACACATACTTTGATAGCAATGTACACATGTCCAAAGCTATTATTAGCAAGGAAAACAACAATGAAGGCAATGGGGGCACCAGCCGCAAAATATGCCAGGGGGAAAATATTTGTTCTGTTCTGACTGTAGATTTGCAAATGTCTGCATACTTGATCCGGGGAAACACTGGGGAAGTGCTTGGGCTATTGTCGAAGAGAGAAGTTTGTATGGCTCAGTGAAGCCTCAAACATGAATTGTCCGCAACAGTGAAATGGGCTACTTCTATGTGAATGAATGCAGAGGTGGAACACACCTAAATTTAAACTGAAAATAAAACTGAAAATATTTGAAATTGACAATTAGCAGGCACTGTGCCTTGGTTTGAAGGCAGCGCTGGTTAACTGTCCTGTTGCGTAATAATCATATTTTGGAACAGTTAGTGAATTCTGATATTATGGCCATAAAAAAAACTTATTCTGGGGTGACCGTTAGAGATATTTGGAACTCACATGTGAAAATGTTAAAGGCGTCAACTACCACAGCAGTTTGCCTACGTGGCAACACCATCTGCCTTGGCATGATATGACTCACAAGTCGTGGGTGGCCATGACGATCAAGTGGCCACACTACCTGAAGAGTCAACATGAACTGCCCTCATCTATTTTCCACTTCACAGAAACCGGCTCCAAAATGACCCTTGCACTCAAAGTGTCAACTACAAAGCAGGAACACTTTGAGCAAAACTCTCAGTAGTTCTGCTTGGCAAGCACGCAAGAACATGCAGTGAATGTTCAAATAGGACTCAGAGACATACAGTGTATGACTGCCCACCATATTTCCTTTATTGGGTTACTGGTTACACCCTCATACTATTAAATTAAAAACACATTTACCCTACCTGAAACCTGCTGTACCTAATTATAGTTATTTTTCTACACATCGGAAATCAGAACCAACTTGATCTTCTACCAGGTGTATACCTGATTGTTCTTGACACACCTCTCCCTGGTCTTTGTTTGTCCCTCTCCTCTCACCGTAGTTGTGATTGTGAATTGACGGAAACGGAGAGCACCAAAAACACAGCACTAGTGAAAGGACATGTGGCTCCATCAGCCTGCAGTCAAACAATGGGGGCATCTCACTGTGTTTAACTTCCACTTCCTAACCACACAGACATGGGGCTTACAGATGAGAGAGGGATAGACTGTATTATGGTGGAGGACAGGGTAGCTATTTGATTTAATACAATTCAGGCAGTTACAAATGATAAGGAAATTTGACCAAATTGTATAATCAAATCAAATCAAATTGTATTTGTCACATAAAATATCACGGATCGGTAACTAGGGGGCAGAAGGCAGGAAATTGCTAAATGGACACACGTTGTGATAATTTCATTGGCTGAGCACTTTTTAAAGGTGGTCCTCTGTAGTTCAATCGGAGCATGGCGCTTGCAATGCCAGGATAGTATGTAATATTCCCGGGACCACCTCTACGTAAAATGTGTATGCATGTAGTTTTGCATAAAAGTGTCTGCTAAATGGCATATATTTTTATTATATTATTATATACTGTATTATAATATTTATTAACCAACAGTATTCTCCATAGATATCTACTGTATCTTCTACACAGTTGCCAAGGAAACACCAGCAGTTGCCAACAGTTGTTTAAAATTCCAAAATCAGACAGTTGAATCTCTATGGAAATTCCAGAGGTGGAATATTTTTCAACAAAGTGCCATTCTCCAGAAACACAAAACAGTTAACACACAGTTAACCTATTTATTTTCCATAACACCTCAATTCCCAAAACCTGCCATTAACCAATTATCATACAGCCAGGCAACCTGACATGACATGCATTTTGTGAGGAGAGGAAAATGAAATGAGGAAGCAGAACTAAGCCTTAACACTTAGTGGTTTATGTTTTTATATAGCAGTCTTCTGGTCTTGTTCATCATCTCTGATGTTTGTTCTCCTGTCTCTACAAGGACTTGGCAAGTGGCTGAGTTTGTTTATTCTGTCATTTTATTACCAGACCAAATTGGTGTTGCGGGAGACCAGAGCAATTTTCAGCCCAGACATGCTAATTAGACACTATATGCTGCTCAGCCAGAGAGAGGAAATAGACATACTTTTTGTACAATACAACCCCTTTTATGACTCCTGCATTTCATGGGTTATGGGGCAACAGATGGCTATTTGGTGATGGTGGCGGGGATGGTTTGGGGCTGCTAGCAGCCTGAGCTAACCTTGGCTACCCATCCACATCGCTCCGGCCTAACTGACATTTATTCTGAAGGCCCTACCAAGAACTAAAGGCCTCGTCCGGAGCGTCTTAGTTAAGACAAAGACTATCATTTTAGCCAGGCCCATCACCAAGCTCTGTCTGCTCATTGAGGCAGACAAGGCCTATGACAAAAGTCTGATGTTGAGCTCCAACCCCCATCTTTAAGTGACATGCAACCCAAGATGTTGAGCTCATGAACTATGGATTTTTTATCGACACGCACCCACATACAACCATACATCTAGGTCATTATAGGACCTTAGACAATTATGAATTAAGATTAGGCTCTGATGCAGGATAGTTTTTGTTGTTATGGGCTCTACTTTAAATATTTTAGGTAATTGATTATGCATTTTGTGCATTTTACAATTAGGGGCCGGAATGTTAGAGCCAAAAGACCCATTTGTGTACAATAACCAGAGCATTATTAGTTTAATTATTAGTGTGAAGCCATTATTGGAAGAGTCTTGGTTTGACCACACTTGCTCACACTTACTCACATGATATCTTGAATTTACTGCACACAATAGCCTTCATTTATTGCAGTTGTAAGTTATTAGAATTAGAGGAATTATAAGGAACATTTTCCATCTTCTATATTGGAAAATCTAAGTTTTATACGCTTGAACGAAGAAGCATCCTTTTGTTTGTAACTTGAAATCCAAAGTGCCACACTGCCATCGTCTCTACAGACATGCAGTAAAACGTCTCCCCTCACCCTTGGCTCTAGCCTACTGTAGTTCTAACAGGGATAAAATGCCATCTAGCCCTTCTGAAAGCATAGTAAATGGACCCAGATAAATCACCTCCATTTTATTTAATAAAACAGGTTGTGTATAAATCACAGTTCTTCTCCTCTTCTGTCTACACACAAAAACACACACTCAAATAGCTCTTTGTTGACTGTGGTTGGGTGTCCACCATCAGCATCGGCCTGTACCCTACCTGCTCTAAACACTGTCCCGGCCCCTTACACTAAGCCTGAATTTGTTTTGCTAGGTGACTGAAACTTGGACATGCCTAAATCACTTGACCAAGTTCTAGAGCAATGGGACTCCCTAAATCTTTCTTAGATTATTACCAATCCTACAAGGTATGACTCCAGACACCCAGAAAAGGCTACTCTCCTTGATATTTTCCTCACAAATGATCCTGATAGGTATCAGTCTGGTGTTCTCTGTAATGACCTTAGTGAGCAAGCATTCCTTCATAACTTTGCCTCTGTAAATTGGTATAGAATCAGCTTGATCCACTCTTTCGAAGATGCTTGGACCTTCTTTTTTTATATTGTCAGTGGTATTGTAACAAACACGCCCCATACAGAAAATGAGAATTAAAAACAGGTTCAGCCCTGAAAAAAATGTTTTTCCTGCAGTACAGAGGTGCACTGTTTTTGTGTCCCCATATAGAAGAAACCGTTTTGTTTCCAGGTAGAACCCTTTAAGATTCTATATGCCAACAGTAAACAACATTGGCAATGCTCTTTGTGGACTCAAATATCAGGGAGATAGGGTGTTATATGACTATTTCCTGTGTTTTGGAAAAGAATAATTATGGCAACGAATGTAATAAAACTCAGCCTACACAGTAGCATTAGGCTATATAGCAAAGAAACAGCATGTCTTGTTAATGTTCTGTAAATATGTACTGCACCTTTAATTATTAAATGGGAACAAATGTTAGAAATGATCTGTTTGCGTGATCAAATATGCTGTACATCAAAGCAGACAGACTTGAAGCACAGGGTTGTAGTACAGTATATAAAAAAGGGGGGGGGGTTTAATGCAAATAGTCCCTGTTTATCTTCTCATATGGGAGCTCCACTACAGCCCTGTCGATTTGAATGGGGGCATGCTCAGCCCTCCTTTTCCTTTAGTAACATGGTGGTTCATGCACAGAGGTGTGTGTGTGTGGGTGTGTGTGTGTGTTTTCTTCAGTTATAAAATCCCTGTTTATCTTTCCAAATGGGAGCAAAGACACAAAAAGAGACCAGGCAGGCACAACAGGATGCAAGAGCTCTGGTGGATCAACGTGCTCTTATATGCAGGATTTAAGATTCATTCACATCTACACAATAAATACATGCAGTGCTACATTCATGATGCACTGTACGGCAGCTAGAATGAGGGGAGCAAAACGTTAAAAGTTCCCTGAGTGGCATTATGGGCTAATATAATAATATAGTGCAGTGCAGTAGAACTGTTCCGTGCAGTGGAAGTGGCTCATGTGCGCCAGTACATTACACGGTGGCCTTAAAAAAATGCCCATTAAAGTTCTCGCTTTTAAGCTAAAACACGACATTCCATGCATACTGTAATCAAACACAGACAATTCTGGTGAAGAAAGGGGCTCCTTTTAAACAGCATTTTGAAAAGCAAGATGTTCAGGAGATTCACAGAAAGGAGAAATCAAATCATTCCACAAATGGGGAAAGTGGCTTTTCTCTTTGAGCCACAGTAGCAGACAGACAAAGGAGCTTCCCAGGTCTACTTGGATGAATGCAAGAAACCTTCTCATTTGCCATTAATTCAGTGATGTAAAGTAATTACAGTTGCTTGCAAAAGTATTCACCCCCTTGTCATTTTTCCTATTTTGTTGCCTTACAACCTGGAATTAAAATATAATTTCATTTACACAACATGCCTACCACTTTGAAGATGCAAAATATATTTTATTGTGAAACAAACAAGAAATAAGACAAAAAACAGAAAACTTGAGCGTGCATAACTATTAGCAGTATGCTTAGGGTCACTGTGCTGCTGGAAAGTGTACCTCAGTCCCAGTCTCAAATCTTTGGAAGACTGAAACCGGTTTCCCTCAAGAATTTCCCTGTATTTAGCGCCAGCCATCATTGCTTCAATTCTGACCAGTTTCCCAGTCACTGCCGATGAAAAACATCTCCACAGCATGATTTTTTTCTGTAAGCAATGGCATTTTTCTGGCCACCTTTCCGTAAAGCTCAGCTCCGTGGAGTATATGGCTTAAAACCTCTTGAAATTCCCCATCCCGGATCCGGGATCGTGACTAAAGCATCAGGCTCATTAGCATAACGCAACGTTAACGATTTCTGAAAATCGCAAATAAAATGAAAATAATGTGCCTACTCTCAAGCTTAGCCTTTTCTTAACAACACTGTCATCTCAGATTTTCAAAATATGCTTTTGAACCATAGCAATTCACTAATTTGTGTAAGAGTATGCTAAGCTAGTATGCTAATTAACTACATAATATCGACCGAAACATGGCAAACGTTGTTTGGAATCAATCCTCAAGGTGTTTTTTCACATATCTCTTCATTGATATATCGTTCGTGGAAGCCTGCTTTCTTCTCTAAATTCCATGGAAAAATACTTGCAGCTGAGTTTTGCGCACCAATTTCGGTGCAGGACACCGGGCGGACACCTGGTAAATGTGGTCTCTTATGGTCAATCTTCCAATTATATGCCTACAAATACGTCACAATGCTGCAGACACCTTGGGGAAACGACAGAAAGGGCAGGCTCGTTCCTCTCGCATTCACAGCCATATAAGGAGATAATGGAAAACGGGGCCTCAAAAATCCTGCTCATTTCCTGGATGCCGTCTCATCTTGGTTTTGCCTGTAGCTCACGTTCTAGGGCACGCACAGAGAATATCTTTGCAGTTCTGGACACGTCAGAGTGTTTTCTTTCCAGAGCTATCAATTATATGCATAGTCGAGCATCTTTTTGTGACAAAATATTGCGCATAAAACGGGCACGTCTTTTTATCCAAAAATGATATAGCGCCCCCAGAGTTTCAAGAGGTTAAAGTGGTCCTATGGACAGACACTCCAATCTCCGCTGTGGAGATTTGCAGCTCCTTCAGGGTTATCTTTGGTCTCTTTGTTGCCTCTCTGATTAATGCCCTCCTTGCCTGGTTCGTGAGTTTTGGTGGGCGGCCCTCTCTTGGCAGGTTTGTTGTGGTGCCATATTCTTTCCATTGTTTTAAAAATGGATTTAATGGTGCTCTGTGGGACGTTCAAAGTTTTGGATATTTTTTTATAACCCAACCCTGATCTGTCCTTCTCCACAACGTTGTCCCTGACCTGTTTGGAGAGCTCCTTGGTCTTCATGGTGCCGCTTGCTTGGATGGTGCTCCTTGCATAGTGGTGTTGCAGACTCTGGGGCCTTTCAGAACAGGTGTAAATATACTGAGATCATGTGACACAGATTGCACACAGGTGGACTTTATTTAACTAATTATGTGACTTCTGAAGGTAAATGGTTGCACCAGATCTTATTTAGGGCCTTCATAGCAAAGGGGGTGAATATATATGCACGCACCACTTTTCTGTTTGTTAATTCTTTTAATTATTTTTTTAAACAAGTTATTTTTCTGATTTCACTTCACCAATTTGGACTATTTTGTGTATGTCCATTAGAACAGGGGACACACGTTTAGGGTTCTACATTGTGACATCATTAAAACACTCCTACTACAAGGTGTAAACATTCTACATTGTAACATTCTACAATCAATTTAAATTACATGTTGCAATGCAACAAAATAGGAAAAACGCCAAGAGGATGAATATTTTTGCAAGGTACTGTAAGTAAAACAAATGTTTTAGTTTACTTTACAATTCATATTTTTGACAACTTTAATTTTGCAACATTCCTATAGTGTACTTTTTATAATGTACTTTTTACTCCATACATTCTCCCTGACAGCCAACATTACTACGTACATTTTGAATGCTTAGCAACACAGAAAAATGTCATTCTCACACTAATCAGGAGAACATCCCTGGTCATCCCTAAAGCGGACTCAATAAACACATACTTTGTTTTTTAAATGATGTCTGAGGGTTGGAGCGTGCCCCTGGCTATGCATAAATAAATAAAAACAAATAAAATGGTGCATCTGGTTTGCTTAATATAAGGATTTTTTTTAAATTACATATACTTTTACTTTTGATACTTAGGCATATTTAAAAGCAAATACTTTAAAACTGTTACTCGAGTAGGATTTTACTGGGTGACATTAACTTTTTCTTAAGTCATTTTCTATTAAGGTATCTTTACTTTTACTCAACTATGACAATTGACTACTTTTTCCACCACTGCATTAATGATGCAGTATGCCCACATCTGACTCAACTCCACACCAAGGTTAGGAAGGATGGTGATAAAAAACAAGCAGATGTTATTTGAAAACACGTACAGCTCTCGCCCATCCAGGGTTTTAACCTCTTGAAACTCCCCATCCCGGATCCGGGATCGTGACTAAAGCCTCAGGCTCATTAGCATAACGCAACGTTAACGATTTCTGAAAATCGCAAATAAAATTAAAATAATGCGTTTGCTCTCAAGCTTAGCCTTTTCTTAACAACACTGTCATCTCAGATTTTCAAAATATGCTTTTGAACCATAGAAATTGACTAATTTGTGTAAGAGTATGCAAAGCTAGCATAGCATTTTGTGTAGCATGTAGCACGCAACATTTTCACAAAAACCAGATAACCAAATAAATAAAATCATTTACCTTTGAAGAGCTTCTGATGTTTTCAATGAGGAGAGTCTCAGTCACATACCAAATGCGCAGTGTTTCCTGAAAGCGTCTGTGTGTAGGAGAAATCGTTCCGTTTTCTACATTGCGTCTGGCTACCGAAACGAACCGAAAATGCAGTCACCTACAACGTGAAACTTTTTCCGGATTAACTACATAATATCGACCGAAACATGGCAAACGTTGTTTGGAATCAATCCTCAAGGTGTTTTTTCACATATCTCTTCATTGATATGCAGTTCGTGGAAGCTTGCTTTCCTCTCTGTGTCCCATGGAAAAATACTGGCAGGTGACTTTTGCGCACCAATTTCGGCGCAGGACACCGGGCGGACACGTGGTAAATGTGGTCTGTTATGGTCAATCTTCCAATGATCTGCCCACAAATACGTCACAATGCTGCAGACACCTTGGGGAAACGACAGAAAGGGCTGACTAATTCCTCTTGCGTTCACAGCCATATAAGGAGACAATGGAAAACAGAGCCTCAAAAATCCTTGTCATTTCCTGGATGCCATCTCATCTTGGTTTTGCCTGAAGCTCACGTTTTAGGGCACGCACAGAGAAGATCTTTGTATTTCTGGACACGTCAGAGTGTTTTCTTTCGAACGGTAGCAATTATATGCATAGTCGAGCATCTTTGTGTGACAAAATATCTTGTTTAAAACGGGAACGTTTTTCATCCAAAAATGAAATTGCGCCCCCAAATGGTGCATCTGGTTTGCTTAATACAAGGATTTTTTTTAAATTACATATACTTTTACTTTTGATACTTAAGCATATTTAAAAGCAAATACTTTAAAACTGCTACTCGAGTAGGATTTTACTGGGTGACATTAACTTTTTCTTAAGTCATTTTCTATTAAGGTATCTTTACTTTTACTCAACTATGACAATTGACTACTTTTTCCACCACTGCATTAATGATGCAGTATGCCCACATCTGACTCAACTCCACACCAAGTTTAGGAAGGATGGTGATAAAAAACAAGCAGATGTTATTTGAAAACACGTACAGCTCTCGCCCATCCAGGGTTTTAACCAAACCAAGCTTTTGCTTAGCTTTGAAATTGTCAATGAATACTACCTTTGTGCGATAGAGAGAATGCTAACAGATAGATATTTTAATGACTAAATATTTTCGCTGTTGCTATCGAAGTCATTCCAAAGGGTAAGTTTTACAGAGCAAATGAAATGTGATCAACGATACTTTGCAAAGTCATCAACAGCTTTCGTTTCAATTCAACCAATGGTCCAACCAACTAAAACTAGGCTATTTAAAAATAGGCCAAGGGTTTCAAGGCCTAGGGGTTTCAAGGCCTAGGGGTTTCAAGGCCTAGGGGTTTCAAGGCCTAGGGGTTCCAAGCTTTGGTTGATTTCAAATTTAAGTTAATCATTAATATGTTGGATTCACGTCTCCATCTCAACCAGAAATGTAAGTTAAAGAGTAGGTCTGAATCAATTCTAACCTTATTTAAATGCATTAAAGTTGGATTAGATTAGATGTAGTCCTATTCTTAGTCCTATTCTTTTAGATGTCGTCCTGTTCTCTATTCTTTTAGATTTTTGGTTGCGATGCAGATGTGAATACAATATATAAAATATGAATTGGTAGCCAAACTGGATATTGAATTGTGTTTGTCAACACAACCAAATATCAACATTGTAAGGAGATGGATCTTCTGCTTGGATAGTTCCATCTGTGCCACTGACTTAAACAATTGGACTAAATCAAATCAAACTTTAAGTTCACTTTAAATAATGTTTGATTTGATTTATTCTTTAACTTTTATTATTGGTTGAGATGGAGACGTGAATCCAAAATGTATTTTTTAAATTTGTAGACAAGTTGGAATTCAATCCAGACATATCAGTGGCACAAAAAACCCATCTCCTTCAGTTATTGATATTTGGCTGCGTTGACAACCAAACACAATTCAACATCACTTTTGCGATACAGTAAATAACCTATTAACTTGTCGACATGTTAATAAATTATATCCCAACTGCAATCCAGGTCATTTAAGTGTGCTAATAGAAGAACAACAGTAAAATAAATTGTTGTTGTATAAATACAAAATATCTGACATTCCCATTCCCTTCCCTGCCGTTAGAACAGCCTCAATTGGGCGCGGCATGGACACCACAAGGTGTCATGCGTTCCACAGGGATGCTGGTCTATTCTTGATACACACAGGAAACTGTTCAAAGTGAAATCCCCAGCAACGTTGCAGTTCTTGACACAAACCAGTGCGACTGGCACCTATTACCATACCCTTAAATCTTTTTTCATGACCATTCACTCTCTGAATGGCCAACATACACAACCCATATCTCAATTGTCTCAAAGCTTAAAAATCCTTCTTTAACCTCCACTTCAACAACACTGATTGATGTGAATTTATCAAGTGACGTTTTATCAACCATCAATTTCATCCCCCTGAAGAGATAGAATGGCTGAACTCAAATGTGCTGTTTGATAAAATACCTGTATTTATGGGAAAGATGTTTGAAAATTATATTGTAAATTGGAATGGTAGAGTTATGTCCTTCATGGAGTTATCAGAATTGTACAGGAAGGTCTGCTCAATCCAAGAATAAAACCAATTGATTGCCCCAAAAATGGAGGAGGCGGGTGGCAGCGGGAGGAGGTAGGGAACTGGTCTGTCTGCCCAATATAAAGGATCAAAACTGGCGGAAGAATAAAAATAGCATAAATAGTAAAGTATACCAGTTTCATTTGAGGACCAGGATGTTTACAACTGTGCCATACAGATGGCAAAATAGTTGAAGAGATTTTTGATGTACAGGGTGTATAAGTTGATATATAAAACGATGCAAGATTCAAAACTTTGTGCTTTTCAGCTAAAATTATTACATAGACTTCTTGCTACCAACAAAATGTTGAATGTTTGGGGCATAAAATCATCGAAGCTCTGCAGATTTTGTTATGAGGATACAGAATCAATAGATTTATTTATTTTGGTATTGCCCTCAGGTAGCCTGTTTCTGGTCTCAGGTTCAGGAATGGCTGAAAATGCAAAGCATTGATCTAAAATTGACCCTAGAAATAGAACTGTTAGGAGTTCTGGAGAGTCAGTCAATTACTGATACTCTTAATAAAAGTATTTATCTTCAACTCGCAATCTGTGGATTCTATTCGATTGGATAGATTGAAATTGTACGTTAAACAGCACAGCATAGTTGAAAGATATGTGTTGCGTAGAAACCCGGAGTGGGTGGCCAGAAGAGATAGAGGGATGGGCTGAGGGAAGCTGAGGGTTGGGATGTGGAATTGGAGACGAGTGGGAGTGGAGTTGCTGTGCGGGAGATAAAATGGTCAATGGTCAAAGATAAACGTTTTTTTTAAAGGCTAAATAAAACATAATAAAAAGTACATTTGAATGACACTAAGTAGCAGTGTTTTTACAACTAATGCCGGTTTGCCTGAGGCTTATGCTGTGCAGGTGTTTGTACACATACATATACACACACTATCATTCAAATAAACACATACAAGAACACACACATACATGTAATAGTGCCAGACATGCGCACACAAACACATACAGTTGGCATTACTGTTATGATTTTAGTTGTCCTTGATGTCCTTTGTTTTAAATTGATCGTTTTTTAGTGGTTTTTTTGCATTGTTGTTTGCTGTTTTCTTCTGTCTTTTTCTTTTTTCTCTTTAGTTCATTCTCTTGGTTGTTGGTGCATTGGTGGGGTTCTTGGGGGTGGAGAATGGAATTCATTGTATTTTTTATTTTAATTTTTTCTTCCTGGGGGGGGGACTGTGGGAGGGGTCTTGAATGGTTGAGGGTCTGCTATTGGGGAACTGTGGGGGGGTCTTGGAGGGTTCGGGTTGACGTTTTTTGGCCTGGTGGTAGATTGGTCAACATGCCCTTGAGCAGGGCATTGATCCTGGATGCTTCTGTGTGTCGCTCTGAACGGGAATCTGTTGGATGACTGGTATGATGTAGTTGCTCAGCGGCTTCACTGCAAGTATATTGTATGTTCCGAATGTTCAATAAATAAATAAAATATTTTTTTTAACTATTTAAAAAAAAGTGACATCAATAAAGGATCATAGCTTTCACCTGGATTCACCTGGTCAGTGGATATCACGGAAAAAGCAGTTGTTCTTAATGTTTTGTACACTCAGTGGATGTATTTCAAATAACCTTGACCAAAACTTGTACTTCTGTCTTTTCACTAGCTCAGAACAGCATGGTTTCTAATTGGACTCCAGCTCTAGAATCTAGCCTGTACAAGATGTACTGTGGATTACAGGTTATACTGTCGACCTGTGAAATTCACAGTATTAGTGTTCTTGCTACGGAGGGAGAATCCTTTGTCTTACAAGATGATTTTATCAGAGCAAACATTCTAAACGATGACGTCACCATTGTGGCAGAGCCAGCAATCAAGCATCATCCATGTGCATCCTTATTTCTGACTCATCTCCTTCCAGGCCAGAGCAGGAGAACGTCAGACTTTCCTCTACTTATAGAATCTGCCAAGAGACAACAACCAACATGAGGTCACCCTATGACTTCACTACAACAGTCACACTTCTTAGCTGCTCATCGTCACTGTCAGCCCTAGTTTACTACTAGAGGTGTGAACTGTCAGCATTTCACCTAGATTTCATATTTCACATTTGTTGTAGTCGTCTGAGACCTGATTCAAGTCATATGGGTAAAAGGGTATTTTGTAGAGCATTCTAATGAGGGAAACTGGACTGGCCATTCACCTTTATCTAGGGAACAGTTGGCTACAGTGAGGCGACATCTGAAAGGGCACCCTGCTATTCCCTACATAGTGCAATACTTTTAACCAGAGTCCTATGAGCCAAGGTCAAAAGTAGTGCATATAGGTGGAAATTCTGACCAGATTTAAAGCTTAAATATGTAACTTTTTGGACAACCTGACCACATTCACATAGAAATATTTGTTATAGATCTGTTATTCTCATTGAAAGTAAGTCTAAGAAGCGGTAGATATGTTCTATGTGTGCTTTCTCTGTGCTTCACGTTCTTAAGTTTCATTTTTGCATCTTTTACTTTCAGTTTTGTACACTAGCTTATTCAATTAGGCAAACTATTAGACTTATCAACCTAGAGATGACAGATCGATTTCTGCAAAGAGCAGCTTTAATCACACATAAATAGAACAAATGAAAAGAGAGTTGAGGAGACAATGTCATCCAACTGCGTTGTTCAGGGGCAGAACAACACATTACCTTGTCAGCTCAGGGATTTGATCCAGCAACCTTTCTGTTACCGGCCCAATGCTCTAACTACTCGGCTAACAGCCACCCCAGTGAGTTGCAATTCAGTAACTATAGTAGAGAGATGAAAGAATAATCCTTTAAACATGACGGGGGAACTTTTAACCTCGCATAGTACAGCAAGGACCTAATAACCTCACACAGTACAGGAAGACAAAACACACCGTGTCTGGTCGAAAAACAGTTATTTGTCTCCTGCCATTGAGTGATGCTTTAAATGCCACTAAATAATAACCTGTCATAAGTCTGGATAAGACTGATCTCTCTCTTTTCCTTTTCTCCTCCTCCCTTTTTCTTTTATATTTTCCCTCGCTCCTCATGACACACGGATTCCCTGCTGTGCGGACATGGTGGGGTCGTTCATGCTCCGGGTCATCTTGGCAACCACTCACACTGACGTCATCTACTGAGCGGGGCACAACAATTTAAATTGTAAAACATTTAAAAAGTTATCCTGTTTAGATAAAACTATACTAAATATATCACCAAATAACTGATTAAAACACACTATTTTGCAAAGAAGGTCTACAGTAGCCTCAACAGCACTCTGTAGGGTAGCACCATGGTGTAGCTGGAGGACAGATAGCTTTTGTCCTCCTCTGGGTACAATACAATACAAATACAAAACCTAGGAGGCACATGGTTCTCACCCTCTTCCATAGACTTACACAGTAATTATGACAACTTCCGGAGGATGTCCTCCAGCCTTTCAGAGCTCTTGCAGCATGAACTAACATGTTGTCCACCCAGTCAAAGGATCAGAGAATGAATCTAGTACTCAAGCATACGTTACAGCTAGCTAGCACTGCAGTGTATGCAATGTGGTGAGTAGTTGACTCAGAAAGACAATAGTTGAACAGTTTTGAACAAACACATTTCTTCCAAAATGAAGAAGCAAGAGAGAAATAGAGAGAGATTGTCATATATTTTTTCACTTTCATTTACTTAGCTGGTAAATGCAGCTAGCTAGTTTAGCTTACTGAAACACCCCACTCAAGCAGAGTGCTGCTGTGTTAGCTATCTGGCTATGACTTTCCAACACAACACCGGAACTCTTCCAAGTCAAGAATGTCACCAGGCCCGCCGGTGTAACTGCTTACTTACTGTACACTAACATTACTGCATGCTTTACTAACGTGTTAGTTCTACTATGGGGACAACAATGTCGGCTGTTTGTAGAGGTTTGGCTTGGAAGGTTTTTTTTGCCAGGTCACATACAGCTGATGTGTTGTACATTGAAGTCCACAAGGGAAGAGAAGGAATACAACGTGGCTGTTATGAGAGTGAACTGAGTTTAGGCGTGATCAGGGGTGTATTCATTCCGCCGATTCTGTTGAAAAACATTTTTTTTAACGTAAGCAAACGAAACAAAACACGGATAAACATACCTGAATTTGTCCAACAGAAACTCTTGTTTGCAACTGTTGGACTAATAACTATACTAATTATTATACCCTATATCAGTTAGATGCAGGCAAGAGTGTCACCAACCTCAAATTTGTCTCTCGAACCTGCGTGCATCTATGTTGTAAACTTTCATTCATAGGCTAAGTTGTAGCAACCTCATGAAGGGTATAGGGAAAATTTGAGTACCATGTAGTAGCCTAAACCTATTACTGTTACATTGAACCGGGTGAATGAAATATGAATGAGATTCATCTAATATGCTATAATAGAAATAAGGCCATGCTCAGGCCAGTAGGTCAGGAGAGAATGCAACATCAACAGTCAGCTCTTCTCAATGAACATGGCTTCATGGCAACAGTCAGGCAAATTGAACAAAGCAATACCCCTATCCTCCTCCTCACACTCACCCTCTTCCTCACCCAACAACATCATAGCACACACCACACATATTCTTATGCTTGATTTAAAAAATGCTTGCATGCAACAATTAATCTAATCAGTCCTACATTTGGCAGTTAATTTTGTTTTGGTAAATAAAGTATTAGCAGCACTAGATACCCTGTAGCCTACCACACCTCACTGGCACATGTAATGTGTAGGCTATAGTCCATAGACTCACATTGTGGTGCAAATACAGACATGCACAAATGCATAAGTATACACACTCGTACACAGACAGAGACAGAACGGGAAGATGTTCCTCTCTCCACTCTAAACTGTAGCTTTATTTGGGTTCCTGCCAAACGTACATACCCCAAACCCTCCATTAAAAATATGTTGTTTTTCTTCACCAAGAGAATTTGTGATTTATGAGTCTGTAAGGAAAGCAGTATTGGCTTTTAGTTAAATTGATCATAGAACAACGGCTTTGCCGATTCCACAGAGAAAAATATTAATTCAATCTCTAATAGATACAGTAGGGGGATATCCCCAAATGCTTTTCCTTTAATTACTTAGACACATTCAAATGGAATTTTGTGTCCGCAACCTTCAATGTTGGTTCAGGAACTCTGCACCCGCCTAAAAAATAATATAGGGGAAACACTGGAACACCATGAACAGAGAGGCCTCACTGATGCATGATGCTACACTCTAATGCTAGTTCTCAGACCTAACCCTGGGCCTTGAGAGTTGAGGACACTAGATAGGTGAGGTCAGTGTGAATGAATAATTATCATGTTGTAAATCGCCACCGTCTACAGGAAATTAGAGACTGATTGTCGAATCACAGCAGCCGACAACACAGAAATTCTAACTCAGACCTCCCCAGGGTATAACCTGTTCTTAGGGCAATATGTAGGATGTGGTATGTATATTTATTCCCTCCATTTAGTATGAAAAATGAGTTTACATTAGGTTACATTATGAATGGAGTAGCGGTTGTACAATATCATACGAGTTAGAGGACTTATCATACGTTGTACCCGGTCGTACAATAGCATACAAACTGGGTGACGTAACTTACAGTGCCTTGCCAAAGTTTTCACCCCCTTTGGTGTTTTTCCTATTTTGTTGCATTACAACCTGCACTAATTTGATTTCATGTAATGGACACACACAAAATTGTCCAAATTGGTGAAGTAAAATGAAAACTAATGTATTGTTTTAAAAAAATTAAGCAAAAAAAAAAAAAAACGGAAATGTGGTGCGTGCATATGTATTCACCCCCTTTGCTATGAAGCCCTTAAATAAGATCTGGTGCAACCAATTACCCTCAGAGGTCACATAATCAGTTAAATAAAGTCCACCTGTGTGCAATCTAAGTGTTTCATGATCTGTCACATGATCTCAGTATATGTTCTGTTCTGAAAGGCCCAGAAGACCAATGAGCTCTCCAATCAGGTCAGGGAAAAAGTTGTGAAGTACAGATCAGGGTTGGGTTATAAAAAAAATCTGAAACTTTGAACATCCCATGGAGCACCATTAAATCCATTATTAAAAAAGGAAAGAATATGGCATCACAACAAACCTGCCAAGAGAGGGACGCCCACCAAAACTCATCAACCAGGCATGGAGGGCATTAATCAGGAGGCAACAAAGAGACCAACAAAAAGGCATGGAGTTCCACTTTAAACTCCACAGAGCTGGGCATTAAAAAGCCATTGCTTAAAGAAAAAGTAAGCAAACATGTTTGGTGTTCACCAAAAGGCATGTGGGAGACTCCCCAAACATATGGAAGTAGGTACTCTGATCAGATGAGACTAAAATGGAGCATGTTGACCATCAAGGAAAACACTATGTCTGGCGCAAACTCAACACCTCTCATCACCCCGAGAATACCATCTCCACAGTGAAGCATGGTGGTGGCAGCATCATGCTGTATGGATGTTTTTCATCGGCAGAGACTGGGAAACTGGTCAGAATTGAAGGAATGATGGAAGGTGCTAAATAAAGGGAAATTCTTGAGGGAAACCTGTTTCAGCCTTCCAGAGATTTGAGACTGGGACTGTGGTTCACCTTCCAGCAGGACAACGACCCTAAGCATACTGCTAAAGAAACACTTGAGTGGTTTAAGGGGAAACATTTAAATATCTTGGAATGGCTTAGTCAAAGCCCAGACCTCAATCCAATTGAGAATCTGTGTTACAACTTAACGATTGCTGTACACCAGCAGAACCCATCTAACTTGAAGGAGCAGGAGCAGTGTTGCCTGGAATGGGCAAAAATCCCAGTGACTAGATGTGCCAAGCTTATAGAGACATACCCCCAAGAGACTGTAATTGCTGCAAAAGGTGGCTCTACAAAGAATTGCCTTTGGGGGGGGTGAATAGTTATGCACGCTCAAGTTCAGTTTTTTTGGCTTATTTCTTGTTTGTTTCACAAGAAAAAATGTTTTGCATCTTCAAAGTGGTAGGCATGTTGTCTAAATGATTCAAACCCACAAAAAAATCTATTTTAATTCCAGGTTGTAAGGCAACAAAATAGGAAAAATGCAAAGGGGAGTGAAAACTTTTTTTGTTGTAACAGCAAATGAGAATTACAAGGAGAATTGACACTGTAAACCCCAAGGCATATTTTAATAAAATACTTCTAGTTGAACTCAAAGTCAATAAAAAAATAATTATTAATTTTAAAATGTTTGTGGCACTGACTCAAATCTAAATCAGAAGTATTTTTTAAAGTTTTGCTAAGTTTTGCTTTTTATGTTTTTCTCTACTGCAGGTAGCTTTAAAAAAATTGTTTTTAATATCTGTGTTTTTGCATGTACATTGATTATGCCACAAAGATAAATCACATACATATTTCTAATCCAATCACTTTAGTTAGATTTTTTTGTACCCATTACTGAAATGGTTGTTCTAATTTAAATGGCATAGGTAGTCTCCTCACACTGATCCTAACTCTGCCAGTTATTATGAATGCAAGTTACGGGTGACTAAAACCTTAACTGTTGGATATCCTAACTCTGTCTGGATTCCAATAGGAATTACACATCACTTTGCAAGCATAATGTGACTTGCAGGTAGGGTTGCAAAATTCTGATAAATTTCCAGGTTTTCCAGAAATCCCAGTAGGAAGATTGATGTAAATCCTTCATTGACGTAAATCCTTCAGCCGGGATATATATACATTTTGGGGGGCCTGTAAACCATGAGTTTCATTCCACAGTGTTAGGGAAAGGTCTCAAAATAAGGCCTTATGAGATAAATAGTCAAAGAGTTTAGTTAAAACGACATTTACCTAGGACTGTGAAAGGTCACAGGACTGAAAATGAATGAATTTGACAACCATGTCTCTGTCACTAACAAATACAGTCATGGATGGTAACTCTACAATTCACTCTAAAAGGAGCACACTGGGAAAGAATATCATAGCCGTGGCTTAGTGGGGGCTTTACTCAAATTGTTCATGCTGATACAACTCAAATCTGGACCACCTAAAGGGTCACAATGATGGTATGAGCTATGACTACAAAATCACTTTAAGTAACTGTACTCAGATATATTAAGTGCAATGGGTTTCCTCAAAGGTTTTGAGTAATGACAGCACATTGGGCTTTACAGTGTATGTTGGTGGTTAGCAGCACTAATGACAAAGGTTAGAATCAATTAAGTAAAAGGTTAGGAGAAATAAAAGGACAAAGGTTAGGAGAATAAATGTAAAACGTTAGGAGATTCAGGTTAAGGTTTGGGGAGGGGTTAGCTAAAATGCTACAGTTGTCCACGACACGGCTCGAACATGCAACCTTTGGCTTGTTAGACAGTTTTGGTATACTCCTTCCTACCCATCCTCGCCAACCAACGTCGCTAAGTTTGTTTCTGTCTTACACACACACACACACACACACACACACACACACACACACACACACACACACACACACACACACACACACACACACACACACACACACACACACACACACACACACACACACACACACACACACACACACACACACACACACACACACAAAAGTATGTGGACACCCTCAAATTAGTGGATTTGACTACTTCAGCTTCACCCGACGTGTATAAGATCGAGCACACAGACATGCAAAGTCCAAAGACAAACATCTGCACACAAGACTAAGATGCACAAGGGATTTTAGGTTTGTGTGCGGCTGCTCAGCCATGGAAACTAATTTCTATTTTCCTAGGCAAGTCAGTTAAGAACAAATTCTTATTTTCAATGACATCCTAGGAACAGTGGGTTAACTGCCTTGTTCAGGGTCAGAACGACAGCTTTATACCTTGTCAGCTCGCAAGCTATGCCAAGCATCAGCTGGAGTGGTGTAAAACTCACCGCCATTAGACACTGGAGCAGTGTAAATGCGTTCTCTGAAGTGATGCTTCACCATCTGACAGTCTGATGGATGAATCTTGGTTTGGCGGATGCCAGGAGAAAGCTACCTTCCCGAATGCATAGCGCCAACTGTAAAGTTTGGTGGAGGAGGAATAATGGTTGGTCGCTGTTTTCCATGGTTCGTGCTAGGCCCCTAAGTTCAAGTGAAGGGAAATCTCAACGCTATAACATACAATGACATTCTAGACAATTCTGTGCTTCCAACTTTGTGGCAACAGTTTGGGACAGTCCTTTCCTGTTTCAGCATGACAATGACCCTGTGCACAAAGCGAAGTCCATACAGAAATGGTTTGTCGAGATAGATGTGGAAGAACTTCACTGGCCTGCACAAAGCCCTGATCTCAACCCCGTCCAACACCTTTGGATGAATTGGAACGCCGACTGCGATCCAGGCCTACTCTCTACTGCTCTTGTGGCTGAATGGAAGCAAGTCCCCCCAGCAATGTTCCAACATCTAGTAGAAAGCATTCCCAGAACAGTGGAGGCTCTTATAGCAGAAAAAGGGGGACCAACTATTAATATATTAATGCCCTTGATTTTGGAAGATTTTCGACCTGAAGGTGTCCACATACTTTTGGTCATGTAGTGAATCATAGGTCTTGGAGGCGTATCGACATATGTATCGTATGCTTTGTATGGCTCTGAGGCCAGGCTGCAGGGTGAACTGAACTCACTGACCCTGGGACAGTTCTATTCTCTCATGGTTATCATTAAAGAAATCTGATATGTGACCAGTCAGTCACTCATTACATTAGCGCTGGGCCTGACAAGTGTGAGGTGAGGTGCTGATCCAAAGTTTGTGTTTTGGGGGTATTCAAAAGTTTAGATTATTATTGCCACTTTTACCTGAGGCCACCTGCCCTCATGGCAGATAGATAATACAAACTCATTTTTAAATTATAAGGATGTGCAGAGTATTGGAAGCTAGGCACTAATATCTTTCTCATGATGGTAACCCCACCAAAGTGACCTTCAAAAGACAGACTGGCCACTGACCACTCTATCACCTGAGAACACACTGGGAGGCAGCAGGCACCTATGTGAGATCAATACAGGGTTTCTGTAAGACAATATGAGGTCAACACTGGACAAAGCACACCAAAAACATTTGTGTGACTTATATACCTTGTTTGAGTATGGTGGTCTAGCGATGTTGATGCCATCTCTGATGACTTTATCCCTAATCATGATCTTCAGCTTCATTTTGGAGTAAATCACCAACTCCCTTCGGTTGCCAAGCATCAGGTTCCTTTGCGCGCACAGATATGTACCCCCATTCCTCCCGACCCAGTCACTGTCCGGTTCTGTCCAAGACTTTGACCCCAGAGTTTGGACTCGTACCCAACAGGTGGCTGTTGGGGGGTGGTGGGCATTGGCTCAAGTGTGAAGTAAAGCCCGGCGGCTTCCTCATCCTCATCTTTCAGCCTTTGCACCGCGTTGTTGATCCTTCTCCGGTGGTGCGGTATGCAGACACCGATAGCATCCAGGTCGGGGTCCCCAATTTGTTTGCAAACTTCCAGATCATCATAGCCGTTATCCACGAAGGACTCCACATACTGAGAGCTGGAGGGTCTTCAGCCACTCAAACACGATGCTAGGTCCACGGGTGCTCATTTTGGGGAGCAAGCAAGAAGAACAAATACGAAGGTAAACGGTTCAGTAAATCAGAAAAACACTAGCTATTCTGCTTTATTCTAATGAAAATCCTGACTGTGTAGCACGCTCATCCTCTCCTTTTCCCCATCTGTCCCATCTACCAACATGTGCGCTACGCATAGAGCAAGTGTTTGCCAGCTACTCGAAAGTCCCCACTCCGCAGTATCCCCACTACAATGGATAGTCCCCAGCTACATCTCAATGCACTTAGTGTCCTGTTGGGTTCAAATGAATTGAACTGATTTGTGAGTGTTTGCTGCCATCTACTGGGAAATTATTGATTTGTCGATAACTGTGCCTCAGAGTGGACCAATGAAGGACATGTATGGGCTCTGGGACTTGACCTTGACGAGACTGTCCTGATTTTTAGGCTCAAACTTCATGAAACTGTCTGAGGCTCCCACTTTTAGACATAGCTGCTGGAAGTAGTAGAGGGGGGTGCGACAAATAATCCTCTCACAAAAATATCTTCATATTTTTTCTGATGAAATAGCGCAGTCCAGCTGCCTTAGCTTCACAAGTAATCAGGCTTGAAGTGCTGGAGAAGCGTGAGGAGGCAGCGCTTCCTAAATTGTTTGAGAATACACTGAAAATGTATTCCGATCAATTCTAAATAAATTATGTTTAATTACCACTAAAGTTCCATTAAAAACAATAGGTTGACAAACCAAATAAATACGTAGGCTACAGCAGCCTAAAAGTAGGTAAATGGTGGTTTCTTCTCTGTCTGTAGGCTACATGTAGGCTACATGTGTGAACTGCAGAGGCCCATTCGAGGCTTGACAACTTCATAATGTTGGAAAAAAATATCACCTGTCTGCCTTGATGTTCATAAAACTTCACCGACCTGCTCTGGTGCAGTGGAATCCAGAACGATATGTGATCTCTTGGTTACAGCGACACCGTTCTGCCAAGGACACTCAAACAGAGTGGCCCCCATAAAGCCCAAGAGTCTGACTCTCTGGAAGTTGCTGTAGCCCTGCTTGGGATCTTTAGCCTATATTGACTATTGGTTGAGGCCCGTTAGGGTAGGCTATGACAGGGTGGGAAATTGGAAATGTGAATTGGTCCAAATTGGAAGTAATAATGTGAAATTATAGATAAAACGTAATGGTGCTAATTGGCCATTTGAAATAGGGAAATAATCTTTCAGGAAAAACTGAACATTTGCTATCTAACTGAGAGTCTCCTCATTGAAAACATCCGAAGTTCTTCAAAGGTAAATGATTTTATTTGAATGCTTTTCTGGTTTTTGTGAAAATGTTGCCCGCTAAATGCTACGCTAAATGCTACGCTAGCTATCAATACTCTTACACAAATGCTTGTTTTGCTATGGTTGAAAAGCATATTTTGAAAATCTGAGATGACAGTGTTGTTAAGAAAAGGCTAAGCTTGAGAGATAGCATATTTATTTCATTTCATTTGCGATTTTCATAAATAGTTAACGTTACGTTATGCTAATGAGCTTGAGGCTATCAATAGGATCCCGGATCCGGGATTGCTCGACGCAAGAAGTTAAATAGTCACTTACTTTTGAAAATCTTCCTCTGATTTGTCATCCAAAGGGTCTCCGTTATAACATGTAGTGTCGTTTTGT
>NC_088230.1:6095507-6215835 GCF_036934945.1 Oncorhynchus masou masou | reverse complement strand
GCAAACCAGATGAGATGGCGTATCGCTGCAGAATGTTGTGGTAGCCATGCTAGTTAAGTGTGCCTTGAATTCTAAATAAATCACTGACAGTGTCACCAGCAAAACACCCCACACCATCACACCTCCTACATGCCTCACAGTGGGAACCACACATTTGGAGATCATTCGTTCACCTACTCTGGGTCTCACAAAGACACGGCAGTTGGAGCCAAAAATCTCAAGGACAGATTTCCACCAGTCTAATGTCCATTGCTCATGTTTCTTGGCCCAAGAAAGTGTCTTCTTATTATTGGTGTCCTTTAGTAGTGCTTTCTTTGCAGCAATTTGACCATGAAGGCCAGATTTACCGTGAAGGCCTGAACAGTTGATGTTGAGATGTGTCTGTTACTTGAACTCAGTAAAGCATTTATTTGGGCTACAATCTGAGGTGCAGTTAACTATAATGAACTTATCCTCTGCAGCAGAGGTAACTCTGGGTGGGTTTTCCTTTCCTGTGGCGGTCCTCATGAGAGCCAGTTTCATCGTAGCGCTTGATGGTTTTTGCGACTGCACTTGACGAAAATGTTTTGAAATGTTCCGCATTGACTGACCTTCATGTCTTAAAATAATGATGGACTGTCGTTTCTCTTTGCTCATTTGAGCTGTTCTTGCCATAATATGGACTTAGTCTGTTACCAAATAGGGCTATCTTCTGTATACCACCCCGAACACAACTGATTGGCTCAAACGCATGAAGGAAATACATTCTTCAAATTATCTTTTAACAAGGCACACCTGTTAATTGAAATGCATTCCAGGTGACAACCTCATGAAGCTGGTTGAGAGAATGCCAAGAGTGTGCAAAGCTGTCACTAAGGCAAAGGGTGGCTAATTTGAAGAATCTCAAATACAAAATATATTTTGATTTGTGTAACACTTTTTGGTTACTACATGATTCCATGTGTTTTTTCGTAGTTTTGATGTCTTCACTATTATTCTACAAGATAGAAAATAATACAAATAAAGAAAAACCCTGGAATGAGTAGATCTGTCCAAACTTTTGACTGTTACTGTATAAGGAATCAGTGAGAAGATCATTTCAGATACAAGCTAGCTTTCCTACACAAACTATATAAAACATTATGAGAGCATTGGAATGAGACAGGAGGGAAGCAAAAGGAGGGAGACAAATGCCTTCTCTTAGCTACAGCCTGGGCTGATGGGATGTCATTTTGTCTGAGAGATAGAGGGAGAGGGAACCTTTACCACGGTGACAGACGCAGTCGAGGAAAGGGATGAGTAATGCTTAGGTCCTTGTGTGTGAGTGTGTGTGTGTGTGTGTGTGTGTGTGTGTGTGTGTGTGTGTGTGTGTGTGTGTGTGCGTGTGTGTATGTGTCTGAGAGTTTGAATGTGTTTTATACATTGTTTTAAATGCAGTAGCACATACAAAGGTCCGTGGTATGACTCAACATTCCCACCGCTACCCCTTAACAAACAGCAGAAAGAAACAGGGAAGGAGAGAAGGGGATGGAGGGAGGAGAGGGTCAGGACATGGTGACATTTCCAACAGCGGGGGAGAATATAACACGAATACAATGACATTAAAAGTGGCAGAACAGCGATACTGTAGGATAGAGAGTAAAATAAAGATAGGATTAAAAAAATGTAGGATAAATGAATGGATAAATCCATACATTTGAAAAGAAAAACAGTCAGGAGATAGGATTGGAATGTAGAATATAATGGGATAGATTATATACTGTATAACTTTTAACGTAAACAATGATGGGATATGATGGTATAGCACATAACACAGTACTGAACATTAGGTAGGGCCCAGTCAAGGCCGGCCCTGGGCATAAGCGACATAAGCTGACACTTAAGGCTTCCGGCTGCTTAGGGGGTCCACAACCCAATTATTATTTTAAAAAGGAGGAACTCAGCAGGGGTCTCAATTTACTGATGAGAGTTAGATAGTGTAAATGTTAGTAGTGCTTCAGCATTATTCCTCTTGTAATGTCAGTCACTGATTGGTAAGTTAGTCTAGCCAGCTATCGACACCCTGTAATAATCATGGCGGAATTACTGACCAGGCCCTTTGTGCCAAGGGGCCCTGACCTCCAGGGGGCTCCCATTGATTGTGTTAGTCACTCGCACTCAGCTATCATAATGAGCATAAGTCATCGCAAAATGTGTGGAATTGCAGAAAATTTGCTTTAAAACTTCACATTTTCTCTCCACCCAATGACAACATTTGTAGAACTGTAGGAAATTAGCTTAAAAACTGCAAAATGCTCTGTCCGCCCCATGGCACAATGAGTAGAATTGCATTAAATTAGTTTTAAAACTGCAAAAAATAAATCTCCGCCCCATGACAAAATGTGTAGAATGGACAAAAATGTGATTTAAAACCACAGCATTTTTTCTACGCCTCATGGCACAAATGTGTAGAATTGCAAGAAATTAAATGTATTTTTATTTTTAAATCTCCTTTGTCAAGAGGGGGACAACTAAAATGTTTTACCCGTTAGGTGGGGGACCCCACCTATTGCTTAGGGCCGGCCCTGTGCCCTGTAGCCGAGAGGGTGTAGTATAGAGATGTGTGTCCCGTACCTTTTTGCTGTAGCCCTGTCGCTTCTGTCTGGAGCCAACAGAGTAAAGTGCGGGTATGAGGTCCACAGGGCAGTCAGCATAGTACTCACAGCAGGTCACAGGAGACTCGTGGATGGTCAGTGGATAGGGGTTCTCGAATATGGGGTAACTGGGAGAGGGGAAATGTTGACCCAATAGTTTTTTTCAGGACAGAGTTACATTTAGCTCACAGTTTTAGTCCCTATGATGCTAGGCCATGTACAAATCATAGAAACTGTAAGAGACGCACGCAACAGAATGGAAATGAATGAAAGTACAGAATCGAACAAGTATACTTCCTGTTTGTGACATAGTTATAACAGTATGTAGGCGGTAATAACTGTTGTATTTTAAATGAAGAGGAGCATTCAGGACGTCTGAATAATACAGTATCTACAAGTACATCCTTTATGTTGGCAGCATGTTCCGTCTGTTAACATGTGTTCAGACGTACCCATTCTGTGCAAGGTCAATCACCACTAAATCCTTTTCTAGGAGGACCACAACAGCATAAGGTTCCTGAAAATCTGCACAGAAAACAAACAAACTAAATTAAAGATGGAGGTCTTTCATCATCACAATGCACTATAGGTAGTGTATATTCACTGGAAATCTGCTCCTCTTCAAGAAGTAGACAAAATCAGCTTGGGGCTTGGTACCATAGGGATATATAGTAGCATTTAGATTGCATATCAATATCATACTTACAATGAGTTTAGATGTTTAGATGATTATGGAACACCATTTGGCTAAATAAAGCTTTGGATGAAGATGAACTGAATTGAGGAACATGAGAGAATATGTCAGACCTGAAATGCCTATCATGTACATAACACAGAACAATAGCAGTATGTTATTGGAGGTGGTTGGATGAAAATGCGTTTTTCTTTTGTTAGCGTCTGAGTGAGCAAGAGGTGGATGTGTGTGTGTGTGTGTTTGTGTGTGTGTGTTAGTGTGGGTGCATGCGTGCGCGTGTGTGTGCAGAGAGAACAGTGTGTGTGCTGGAAGCCTTGAACATGTATTCAGTGTCTTCACTTCCGGGTCAGTACAGCGACAGGCTGTACGTCCCCATAGAAACACATTGTAAACCAGGGCAGCCACAACCTTGACAATCAATGTCCCTCTGCTCTGTCTCTCTCCAACTCCCTCTTGCCTTCTCTCACTATCTCCTTTTGTCTGTTTGAATGTTTCAGACATTCTCTAAGTGTTTCTCATTCTTTGGTGTCTGTCGCTATGTCTGTCGCTATGTCTGTCAGTCCATCTATGTCCAGCTGTCTGTGCTGTTTGCCTGCCCATCAATATCTGTTACTTTGTATATCTCTCTGTCATTGATCTGTCGCTGATCTTTCCATATGACCACACAAAAAGCCTAATTTCCATAATTGAATTTGTTCCCTTCCATATTCATCTCCTCCTCCCTGTCTCTTAACAGTAACAGCAGATTGAGCCACTAGTGGAGTAAATCAAAGTCCCAAAATCAGGTCGTTCACCATGGTCATCATCACGTAACCATCGTCAGATCGTTTGCTAATCCATTTCCTCGAGCCCCCACACCATCGCCAAACACGTCAGACACACTTCAAGCTAATGTACACACACTTTTTGAATGATTTGATTTGATTTGATTAGGATCTCTTTTCGTCCCCATTTGGACTAATCTTCCAAGAGTCCTTAACATTAAAATACAATTTATAATACAAACACACTTTCACATTTAACACACTATTACAAACATACATAATACACTAGCATAATGACCCAATAAATATTCAATCTATAAAAATATTGATTCTTCATCTACTATAGTCCCACAACATTTCTATTTACTATATTTAAATTGTTTTTAATAAATAATATTTAAACTTATATATTGAAAGGTTTCTAGTTTGCTCAGTTAATTTATTCCATTTCTTTATTGCTGTTCATCTTCATTTCTTTATGTTCTTTTGCCCATTTCTTTTTTTCTGTCTGGATAACGCATAGATGGTGGACAATCTATTCCTCGTATTTACGGAATGTCTGTCTCTTACCAACTGAATACCATTGTGAATAAAACTTGGCCGTTTTATATTATAAAATAAGAAAAGCATCTTTTTTCAATTATCTTGTCAATTGATGACCAACCAAGAATGAGCCACATCCACACGACTTAGCCCCATTTGCTGCGGTTAAGATACAATCACATCCTCTTTACACCCATTCACACATGCATAACGACAGTAAACTGCCTAGGGAGGATTATGTCATGACAGAGATTGAATAGTTTTGTGACTTGCTTTCATATAGTATGATTTAATCCAAGGATGAAGTCATTCCTTTAAATGTCATTGACACACGTTTCACCGTCTATCGTCTGAATACAGTATGTACAACCCTGGTCAAGCAGCATCCTAAAATCCAAGATTAGCCGACTGTACCATTTGAACCAGCAACTGACTGGAACATCAATCTTTTCCATCAACCCAAAACAACAAGCATCAAACCAGAATATAAATTATAACATCAAACCAATAGTTTGTTGTGAGAGACAACATAGTAGCTATTTCCACTGTAGTAAATATTTATCGCTATTATCCAACGCGATCTACAAGTTCCTTGCTCAAGGGCACATCTGCAGATTACCAATTTATCCCAGGGATTCAAACCAGCGACTTTAAGGTTACTGGCCCAATGCTCTTAACCGCTAGGGTACCTGCACCCAACACACTGCTTTCCGCCCTTGAAGGACACTTTGGCTGACGGCTGAAACTTCTCTACCACCCCTTAATCTGGGGCGAACCGATTGACAAAAAGTGCATTTAAATAAGGAAGCTGAAACCTCCAACCAACCTTAACCTAATTCATTTCTCAAGCCTTAATCAGAGGCTACCTGGAGCTATAGAGCAGGTAAAAATAACAGCTCCTCTCTGACCCAGACAACCAGACACTTCGGCACAAGATGTAGAACTCCATTCTCTTGAATAAGGTCTATACCCACCTCCACTCAAAGGGTCCCAATTAAACACACACGTCTTTATTAGCAAACAAAACCAAAACAAGACAACAAAGTCAACGCCTCTGTCACTACATAATGATCTTGAGAACAGAACATCCAAAATCATCACCATCAATGAAAACCCTTTCCCAAGGGATGTCATCTCACCAAGGACAGGGCTGTAATAACGCAAAAAGGTCACACGGCTGTTGTGAACCAGGGAGAAAATACAAACATAACATTCATTGTACTGTATATTGAATGCAGAACATAACCCTCCCCTGGGATGTCATATTCATCGCAGGAGCAACAGACACACACACACATACACACACTCACTCTTCGTTTGGAGCACAAATGGAAAATTCAACAGAAAGGTCAAATGTCAATGTTGAGAAAGGCGAGGACACAACGTATTATTAGTCCAACTGGAAACACAACAACAACGTTGTCAGTGTAGTTGCTAATTAAATTGATTCCCCTCATAAACACACTGCTGCATACTGGGATATTTGTAGATAATGATATAGCAAGCATACAAACACACACACACACACACACACAAACTGAGGTATACTGGGATATTTGTAGATAATGATATAGCAAGCATACAGACACACACACACACACACACACACACACACACACACACACACACACACACACACACACACACACACACACACACACACACACACACACACAAGTGCGCTTGCACAGGATGACTGACCGTTAGGGTATGGCGTCTCACAGAGCGTGAGGAAGTCTACGATGGGGTAATCCATTTCCAGCACGGCTGTACTCTTCCCATGCATCACCGTCAGACATGGCCGCCGACCCACCGTGTCATAAGACAGCCCTCCGGACAGGATCATAAATGGGTCTCTGTATAACACAAATAAACCACACACACGCACACAATAGACACACACACAGGAGACACATGAACACAAGGAAACAAGTCCACATTGAAGGCTATGCCATATTCATTCACCTATTCATTCACCTCTTCTAGCATGGTAGGCCTGTGTATGTGTGTGTGTGTGTGTGTGTGTGTGTGTGTGTGTGTGTGTGTGTGTGTGTGTGTGTGTGTGTGTGTGTGTGTGTGTGTGTGTGTGTCTGCGTGTCTGTGTGTGTCTGCGTGTCTGTGTGTGTGTGTGTGTGTGTGTGTGTGTGTGCGTGTGTGTGCGTGTGTCTGTGTGTGTGTGTGTGTGTGTGCGTGTGTGTGTGTGCGTCTGTGTCTGTGTGTATTATTACCCCAGTCTAGTGGTCTTGTACTCCACTTTGAGGATGGGTTTGCAAGGCTCTGGCTTCTTTCCATCCTTGGGCTGTTTTCCTGAAATAGAACACGGACAGACCACTTTAGCTTGTCACTTCCCTTCTTTATTCCCCTCCTGCTCTGTGCTTCTTTCCCTCTCTCCTCTTTCCCCTTGCTCTCTCTCTCTTCCCTCTTCTTCCACCCTTTTTCCCGGATGCTGCAGTAATACCCAGTGCAAGGCTGCGTGTGCGCCAGACTCAGGTCTATCCATCAGAGAGAGGGAAAGAGAGATAGATAGAATTTATACACAAATCTCTGTGCACAAAGACCAAATGAAGTAAACCTAAGAGTTAGTCAAATAAGTCTCCGCTATCGAGGAAGAATTTCATCATCATTTATTTGAATGATTTACAGTTGTTACCTAGCCTGAATTAAATTACTTAAAGGAATACTTTTTTAATTTCACATAAACCTGACACACACGTTTTCATAATTGTTCATTAAAAACTCAAGTGATTATGCATGCAGCAGTGGAAGAAAGAACTAATTAAAAGCAGTTCCAATGGAAGCCTTTCTGCATTACACCATACACAACAACAAAGAAACTGCACTTTCAAAAAGGGCTTCAAAGAGGTTTCTATTGCTTTCTCTCGCTCCCTTTCTCTTGTTTTCCTCTCTTTTACCTCTCTCTACGATTTCTCTCTGTCTCGCTTTATTTCTTATGTTGTGAAACTGCTTTGAAAGCTATGTGCGTGTGTGCGTGAAGGCTATGTGCGTGTGCGTGAAGGCTATGTGCGTGTTTGTATTTGGATATGTTTGTGTATGTATGTGTGTCAGTGTGTGTCAGTGTGTGTGAGTGGTGTGTATGTATATATATATATGTGTGTGTGTGTGTGTGTGTGTGTGTGTGTGTGTGTGTGTGTGTGTGTGTGTGTGTGTGTGTGTGTGTGTGTGTGTGTGTGTGTGTGTGGGGACAGACATCTAAGCGGAGGAAACATTTAACGAGGGAGTAAATTAAACCCTTGATCACTGGTTGAAAACCGGAGAAAAGTTATGAAGACAGGTTGCAAATTGAAATTAAATCGGGGGTGAAATGTGACAGCATGGTGTGAATGTGTATGTGTGTGTGTGTGTGTCCAACCTTACCGTGTGGGGTGATCGTCTGAAATGGCTTGCCCTGGCCCTTAATGTTCCATATGGTGAGCGTTCCGTCTGAGTGACTACAGATGAACTGCTTGCCCTCATGGTGCCAGGCAACCGAGTGGATCGCCTAGGAGACCACAAGAAGCAGGAAGTGAGGGACAGGAAGCAGGGTGTCAATTAATCAAAGTGGGACAACATTTGTACCAGGTACAGTTGAAATCGGAAGTTTACATACACTTAGATTGGAGTAATTATTAAAACTCGTTTTTCAACCACTCCACAAATTTCTTGTTAATAAACTATAGTTTTGGAAAGTCGGTTAGGACATCTACCTTGTGCATGACACAAGTCATTTTTCCAACAATTGTTTACAGATTATTTCACTTTACATGTTTTTATTTTTTTAATTTAACCTTTATTTAACCAGGTGGCCAGTTGAGAACAAGTTCTCATTTACAACTGCGACCTGGCCAAGATAAAGCAAAGCAATGCGCCAAAAACAACAAGACGGAGTTACACATAAACAAACGTACAGTCAATAACACAAAATAAAATAAAAATATAAAATCTATGTACAGTGTGTGCAAATGTAGAAGAGTAGGGAGGTAGGCAATAAATAGACCCTAGAGGTGAAATAATTACAATTTAGTATTAACACTGGAGTGGAAGATGTGCAGTTGAAAATGTGCAAGTAGAGATACTGGGGTGCAAAAGAGCAAGAGGATAAGTAATAATATGGGGATGAGGTAGTCGGGTGTGCTATTTACAGATTGGCTGTGTACAGGTACAGTGATCGGTAAACTGTTCTGACAGCTGATGCTTAAAGTTAGAGAGGGAGATATGACTCCAGCTTCAGAGATTTTTTCAATTTGTTCCAGTCACTGGCAGCAGAGAACTGGAAAGAAAGGCGGCCAAGTAAGTGTTGGTTTTGGGGATGACCAGTGCAATATACCTGATGGAGCACGTGCTACTGGTGGGTGCTGCTATGGTGACCAGTGAGCTGAGTCAAAGGGGTGCTTTACCTAGCAATGACTTAAAGATTACCTGGAGCCAGTGGGTTTGGCGACGGATATATAGTGAGGACCAGCCAACGAGAGCATAGAGGTTGCAGTGGTGGGTAGTATATGGGGCTTCGGATCGGTAAGATAGTCAGTTTTACAAGGGTATGTTTGGCGGCAAGAGAGGAGGAGGCTTTGTTGCAAAATAGGAAGCCGATTCTAGATCTAATTTTGGATTGGAGATGCTTAATGAGTCTGGAAGGAGAGTTTACAGTCTAACCAGACACCTAGGTATTTGTAGTTGTCCACATATTCTAGGTCAGAACCATCCAGAGTAGTGATGCTAGTCGGGCGGGAGGGTGTGGGCAGCAATTGATTGAAGAGCATGCACTTTGTTTTACTAGCATTTAAAAGCAGTTGCAGACCACGGGAGATGTGTGGTATGGCGTTGAAGCCCGTTTGGAGGTTTGTTAGCACAGTGTTCAAAGAAGGGCCAGATGTATACAGAATGGTGTCGTCTGCATAGAGGTGGATCAAAGAATAATCCACAGCAAGAGCCACATCATTGATATATGCAGAGAAAAGAGTCGGCCTGAGTACTGAACTCCGTCTGAGAAGTAGTTGGTGAACCAGGTGAGGCCGTCATTTGAGAAGGCTATTGAGTCTGCTGATAAAAATGCGGAGATTGACAGAGTCGAAAGCCTTGGCCAGGTCGATGAAGACGGCTGCACAGTTATGTCTTTTATCGATGGCGGTTATCATATCGTTTAGGACCTTGAGTGTGGCTGAGGTACACCCATGACCAGATCGGAAACCAGATTGCATAGTGGAGAAGGTGGGATTCGAAATGGTCGGTGATCTGTTTATTAACTTGGCTTTCGAAGATTTTAGAAAGGCAGGGCAGGATGAATAATGGTCTATAACAGTTTGGGTCTAAGGTGTCTCCCCCTTCAAAGAAGGGGATGACTGCGGCAGCTTTCCAAACTTTGGGGATCGCAGACGATACGAAAGAGAGGTTGAATAGGCTAGTAATAGGGGTTGCAACAATTTTGGTGGATCATTTTAGAAAGAGAGGGTCCAGATTGTCTAGCCCAGCTGATTTGTAGGGATCCCAATTGTGAAGCTCTTTCAGAACATCAGTTGTTTGGATTTGGGTGAACAAGAAGTGGGGGGGGGGGGTCTGTGGGGGGCGCTGAGGTGTTGGCCGGGGTAGGTGGAAAGCATGGCCAGCCGTGAAAAATGAAATGCTTTTTTGAATGGGGCATGCTTAATTAATATGGAGAGGAAAGCACTTTTGAAGAGCAACCAGGCATCCTCTACTGATGGGATGAGGTCAATATCCTTCCAGGGTACCCGGGCCAGGTCGGTAAGAAAGGCCAGCTCGCTGAAGTGTTTTAGGGAGCATTTGACAGTGATGAGGGGTGGTTGTTCGACCGCGGACCCATTACGCACGCAGACAAAGAGGCAGTGATCACTGAGATCCAGGTTGAAGACAGCAGAGGTGTATTTAGAGGGCAAGTTGGTCAAGATGTTAGCTAAGAGGGTGCCCATGGTTACGGATTTTGGGTTGTACCTGGTAGGTTCCTTGATAATTTGTGTGAGATTGAGGGCATCTTGCTTAGATTGTAGGAAGGCCGGGGTGTTAAGCATATCCCAGTTTAGTTCACCTAACAGTACGAACTCTGAAGATAGATGGGGGCAATCAATTCACATATGATGTCCAGGGCACAGCTGGGGGCTGAAGGGGGTCTATAACAAGCGGCAACGGTGGAATTTTAAAAGAAGAAGCTTGGATTGTTTGGGGACAGACCTGGATAGTATGACAGAACTTTGCAGGCTATCTCTGCAGTAGATTGCAACTCTGCCCACTTTGGCAGTTCTATCTTTTTTGGAAAATGTTACAGTTATGGATGGAAATTTCAGGATTTCTGGTGGCCTTCCTAAGCCAGGATTCCGACAGGGCTAGGACATCCGGGTTGGTGGAGTGTGCTAAAGCAGTGAATAAATTCAAACTTAGGGAGGAGGCTTCTAATGTTAACATGCATGAAACCAATGCTTTTACGCTTACAGAAGTCAACAAATGTGAGAGCCTGGGGAATGGTAGTTATGCTGGAGGATACAGGGCCTGGGTTAACCACTATATCATCAGAGGAACAGAGGAGGAGTAGGATAAGAGTACGGCTAAAGGCTAAAATAACTGGTTGTCAAGTGCGTTCGGAACAGAGAGTAAAGGGGGCAGGTTTCTGGGCACGGAAGGATAGATTCAAGGCATAATGTACAGACAAGGGTATGGTAGGATGTGAGTACAGTGGAGGTAAGCCTAAGCATTGAGTGACGAAGAGAGAGGTGGGGGGGGGAGTGGAACAACCGGGCTAGGCATATTGAGTGAAACAGTGAAATAAATTAATAACAAAAATAGCAATAGACAAGGCATATTGACATTAGGGAGAGGCATGTGTAGCCAAGTAATCATAGGGTCCAGTGAGTATCTAGGCAAGCTGGAGGCATGGAGATTCAGACAGACAGCAGGCCGGGGGTATTGAAGCCCAGGGATTATCTGATCGACTTCTTCGGCTAGCCGGGAGATGGGCCTAGCTTGAGGCTAACTCCAGGCTAACTGGTGCTTGCTTCAGGACAGAAACCCCCTCGGACGGTTACATTGGTAGACCAGTCTTGATGGATGGGCGGGGCTCCAGGTCGGCAGCAAAGGGTCCAGGCCAATTGGCAAAAGAGGTAATTGAATCCCAGGAATTGCTTGATAAATCTCTTCAGCTAGCGGAAGATGGGCCGTGATTCGAGGCTAGTTCCAGGCTAACTGGTGCTTGCTTCGGGACAGAGACGTTAGCCAGGAGTAGCCAGGATATCAGCTAGCTAACTCGATAATCCGGAGTAAAGGTTCAGAGCTTGTGGTAGGAATCTGGAGATATGGTGGAGAAAAGCAGTCAAATATGCTCTGGGTTGATATCGCACTGTGCAGGCTGGCAGGAGTTGACCGGGCTGAAGCTGGCAGATGTCCCTGTTAACGGTGATGGCTAACTAGCAGTGGCTAACTGACTACAAGCAAGTAGCTAGTTAGCTGGCTAGCTTCTGAAGAGGGTTACGATTCTAAAGTATAAAACATATCAGATCCATAAAGCATTGGGTGAGAAGGGTTGCAGGAGAGTATGTTCAGTCCGTAGATGGAAAAATTTGATTAAAAATATATACGAAGAAATAAACAATATATACGCCATCACTGCTACGCCATCACAATTCCAGTTGGTCAGAAGTTTACATACACTAAGTTTACTGTACCTTTAAATAGCTAGGAAAATTCCAGAAACTGGTGTCATGGCTTTAGAAGCTTCTGATGTCAATTGGAGGTGTACCTGTGGATGTATTGCAAGGCCAACCTTCAAACTCGGTGCCTTTTACTTGTTCTGTCTCCTAGAGATGAACATATTTTGGTGCGAAAAGTGAAAATCAATCCCAGAAAAACAGCAAAGGACCTTGTGAAGATGCTGGAGGAAACAGATACAAAAGTATCTAAATCCAAAGTCAAACGAGTCCTATATCGACATAACCTGATAGGCCGCTCAGCAAGGAAGACGCCACTGCTCCAAAACCACCATAAAAATCCAGACTACGGTTTGCAACTGCACATGGGGACAAATATTGTACGAGTTCGAGAAATGTCCTCTGGCGGATGAAACATAAATAGAACTGTTTGGCCATAATGACCATCATTATGTTTGGAGAAAAAAGGGGGAGGCTTGCAAGTCGAAAAACACCATCCCAACCGTGAAGCACAGGGGTGGCAGCATCATGTTGATGGGGTGCTTTGCTGCAGGAGGGACTGGCGCACTTCACAGAATAGATGGCATCATGAAGCAGGAAAATTAGGTGGATATATTGAAGCAACATCTCAAGACATCAGTCAAGAAGTTAAAGCTTAGTCGCAAATGGGTCTTCCAAATGGACAATACCCCCAAGCATACTTCCAAAGTTCTGGCAAAATGGCTAAAGGACAACAAAGTCAAGGTATTGGAGTGGCCATAACAAAGCCCTGACCTCTACCCTATAGAAAATGTGTGAGCAGAACTAAAAAAGTGTGTGTGAGCAAGGAGGCCTACAAACCTGACTCAGTTACACCAGCTCTGTCTGGAGGAATGGACCAAAAGTCACCCAACTTATTGTGGGAAGCTTGTGGAATTTATAGGCAATGCTACCAAATACTAATTGAGTGTATGTAAACTTCTGACCCACTGGGAATGTGATGAAAGAAATAAAAGCTGAAATAAATCATTCTCTCTACTATTATTCTGACATTTCACATTCTTAAAATAAAATGGTGATCCCAACTGACCTAAGACAGGGAATTTTTACGAAGATTAAATGTCAGGAATTGTGACAAACTGTATTTGGCTAAGGTGTATAAATGTAAATGTATTTGGCTGAGGTGTATTTGGCTAAGGTAAACATCCAACTTCAACTGTATAGTTGTACCTCTCACACACATATATGTATAGGGTTACTCCTATGGACATACGGTGAGTTCACATATGACTATTACACCCACCCCTTAGTTTGGATTACACTCGTTCAGCAGATGGCTATTGTTGAATAAGAGTAGGGAAGAGCTGTAAGGCAGAATTTATACGTGGTTACATCATGAACATCCCAGGAACATGATAACATTATCTTTCAACCACCTGTGTAGCATGCACTATAAATGAATTGTCCTTCGTGATGCATTGTGGACTTACAGTATAAGCATTCATAACAGATCATTTCTAAGTGCCTATATACAATCACAACACACACAGGTGGTTCAAAGGTGGTTTCAAAGGTGGTTCAAATGTACTACAGTGACGATGTTAACCCCATTGAATCGAGAGAGAAAAGGGCAAGGTCAAGAGAGATGAAAGGAACAAGACATAGGTTGACACTAGAAGAGAAGTGGGAGAGAGAGAGAGAGAGAAACATACAGAGATAGAGAGAGATACAGAGAGAAGAGAGGCAGATAGAGAAATGCACAGAGAGAGAATGCAAGAAACAGAAAGAGATACAGAGAGGCAGAGATAAGAGTGTAAAACAGACGGACAGGCATCTGGATGGGAGTAGAGTGGAATTATGATGGGGTGGCTTGAAATTGAAGTCTCATTATTTAGCAATTAAGAATGCTCTTCCTCTGCTTTGCATAATCCATGCAACTTTGTTTCTATTTTGGAAAGGCAGGAAGTGATTTAGCAAACGACAACAAATCAATGAAATGGCTGCTACATCATTATGTAGGCACTCCGGAAAGGTCAGACCGGCTTACTTCTGTCTTACTGCTTGCTCATTATTAAAACGGATGTACACACACACACACACACACACACACACACACACACACACACACACACACACACACACACACACACACACACACACACACACACACACACACACACACACACACACACACACACACACACACACACACACACACACACACCAATATTTAGATATTTATAAAACATTTCTCAACTCAATAATTTTAAGGTGAATGTCTCAAAAGCACATCTAACCAGACTAGTCAATTCAACAGGTTATGGAAATATATCAGTGCATTGTTCAGTTTGACAGCCCTACAAAAGCAGAAACAATATGCTGAGGTTAATTTGACAATGAGCAGGTAATTGAACCACATTGCAGTCATCATATCATACAATAATAATAAAATAAAATACTAATTTCATGATTGATTACATTATGCTCCTCTCAGAGAATGGTCTTTTGGGATGAGACAGTGACACATATTCTATACTATACTATACTAATTAATATAGTGATTTTGAGGGTGTAGAATACTTAAGCAATAAGGTGGTTGCGGCGTGCTTTAGAACAGCCCTTAGCCGTGGTATTTTGGCCGTATACCACAAACCCCCGAGGTGCCTTATCGCTATTATAAACTGGTTACCAACGTAATTAGAGCAGGATAAACAAATGTTCCGTCATACCCGTGGTATACCATGGCTGTCAGCCAATTAGCATTCAAGGCTCGCACCACCCAGTTCATAATGTTTTATTTATTGTAGTGTTCTTGCAGACTTTAGTATACTGTAGCATTTACTGTAGTGTTTTTGCAGACTTTAGTATACTGTAGCATTTACTGTAGTGTTTTTGCAGACTTTAGTATACTGTAGCATTTACTGTAGTGTTTTTGCAGACATTACTGTAGTATTTTCTATAGTTTTTCATTTAGCTAATTTTCCATAACCTGTAGGTACTGTAGGTAGGTACTGTAGGTATGTAGGTAGGTAGGTAGGTAGGTAGGTAGGTAGGTAGGTAGGTAGGTAGGTAGGTAGGTAGGTAGGTAGGTAGGACTGGGGTCTGTACAAATAGTTCAGCACTTCTGATCTTTTCTATAGCCTGTATAAAACACAATATGATTATACTTGGCATGTAGGTTTCTCACTATGGGTGGCACAAATTGGGATATGGGGGAGGGGAATGGCCAGGGTACACACTGTGGTATTTACTATTGTTCAAAAAGTGTAGTGTTCTTGCAGACTTTAGTGTTTACTACAGTATTCTACAACATTCTATAGTAAGTACTACACATGATCAAGGGATACTACAGTGTGTAGTATAGTATTCTACAGTAAGGGTGCCAATAATTATGGACCTGACTGCAGAGTGAGAATTACGGGGGGCCCAGGGGTGTCTCAGACCCCCTGAATGACACGAGTCCCCCTAAATGCAACAAAGTCAAGTGTTTAAATTGAACCATTCTCCTATTTGTTTAAAATGCAATTTGTACTGTGATAAATATTCAAATAAATCTTATTCCAAATTTTTAAAAACACAAGTTTTCTTGCACCTTATTTTGTGGAACAATCGTCAAAATGTTCTTAGTTTTGATGTGTTGATGCCAAACCCTGACACAAAATAAGGTGCAAGAAAACGAAAAGCTGATTTGCCTAACTTTGTAGAGACAAAGGGAATTTTCCAGAGTTAACCATCCTTGAGACTGGGTGTGGTAACTCACAAGTCTAAAGTTTAGTAATCATGTTAGGTAGAGTGGAACTATTTGTAAAAGGGCTTTATAAATGAGAACTATAAATACGTGACATCAAAGAGGGCCAACCAACTTTCTGGTAGAGGATGTACAAAAAAGTACAAAAATTGTCGCCCGTTATAAGGTGCAGTGCGTTATGATGAACTGCAACTAACGGCTTTAATGACGTGGCAGTTGCACTCATATACAGTGCATTAGGAAAGCATTCCCTTGACCTTTTCCACATGTTGTTAGATTACAGCCTTATTCTAAAATGTATTAAATAAATGTTTTCCATCACCAATCGAAACAGAAAACCGCATCATGAGGAAGCAAAACCAGTTTAAAAAAAAACATTTTTGCAAATGTATTAAAAAAAAAACAGAAATGCCTTATTTATATAAGTATTCAGACCCTTTGCTATGACACTCGAAATTGAGCTCAGGTGTATCCTGTTTCCATTGATCATCCTTGAGCTGTTTCTACAACTTGATTGGAGTCCAACTATGGTAAATTCAATTGATTGGACATGATTAGTAAAGACACACACCTGTCAATATAAGGTCCCACAGTTGACAGTGCATTTCAGAGCATAAACCAAGCCATGGGGTCAAAGGAATTGTCCGCACAGCTCCGAGACAGGATTGTGTCGAGGCACAAATTTGGGGAAGGGTACCAATGGCCATAGCATTGAAGGTCCTCAAGAAAGCAGTGGCCTCCACCATTCTTTTAATTTAATTGTACCTTTATTTAACTAGGCAAGTCAGTTAAGAACAAATTCTTATTTTCAATGACGGCCTGGGAACAGTGGGTTAACTGCCTTGTTCAGGGGCAGAATGACAGATTTTTACCTTTTCAGCTCTGGGATTAAATGTTGCAACCTTTCGGTTACTAGTCCAAAGCTCTAACCACTAGGATACCTGCGCCCCCAAACTTCGGGGAAGAAGTTTGGAACCACCAAGACTCTGCCTGGCCAAACGGAGCAATCGGGGGAGAAGGGCCTTGGTCAGGGAGGTGACCAAGAACCTGATGGTCACTCTGAAAGAGCTGCAGAGTTCCTCTGTGCAGATGGGGGAACCTTCCAGAAGGACAACCATCTCTGCAGCACTCCACCAATCAGGCCTTTATGGTAGAGTGGACAGGCGGAAGTCACTCCTCAGTAAAAGGTATATCACAAACCGCTTGGAGATTGCCAAGCATCATGTCTGGAGAAAACAAGGCACCATCCCTACGTTGAAGCATGATGGTGGCAGCATCATGCCATCGGAACGTTTTTCACAGCACGGACTGAGAGACTAGTCTGGATCGAGGGAAATATGATCGGAGCAAACTACTGAGAGATCCTTGAAGAAATCCTGCTCCAGAGCACTGGGGCAAAGGTTCACTTTCCAACAGGACAACGACCCTAAGCACACAACCATGACAACGCAGGAGTGGCTTCGGGATAAGTCTCTGAATGTCCTTGAGTGGCCCAGCCAGAGTCCAGACTTGAACCCAATCGAGCATGTCTGGAGAGACCTGAAAATTGCTGTGCAGCAACGCTCCCCATCCAACCTGATAGAGCATGAGAGGATCTGCAGAGAAGAATCGGAGAAACTCCAAATACAGGTGTGCCAAGCTTATAGCGTCATACCAAGAAGACTCGAGGCTGTAATTGCTGCCAAAGGTGCTTCAACAAAGTACTGCGTAAAGGGTCTGAATACTTATGTAAATGTGATTTTAAAATGTTCAGTACATTTGCAAAAATGTCTAAAAACAGTTTTTTGCTTTGTCATTATGGGTATTGTGTGTAGATTGATGAGTGATTTAAAAGCATGTTTTTTAGAATAATTGATTAACAAAATGTGGAAAAGGTAGAGGTGTCTGAATACTTACGCTGTAGATGCGCTGTAGGTGAATACGAATGCACTGTAGATGATGTCACCATAGTCTAGTACCGATAGGAACGTTGACCGAATATTCTACTTCTAGGCAGGACCGATTTCTATAGAAGAAGCCCATTTTTATTCTCAGCTTCTTAACTCATCAGTATGCTTTTTAAAAGACAGTTTTTCATCTATCCTGAGGCCCAGATATTTGTACGCAGGGACACAATCAATATGGACACCGTCCATATGCTTAAATCAGAGTGATTTGTATGTCCTCTAGAGAACAACATATCCTTAGTTTTACCTACATTCAATACTCATTTCAGGTCAATTAAGATTTTCGGTAAAACTATGAAGGCAGACTGTAATTCAGATATAGCCTGGTCAACTGTGAGAGCAATAGCATACAAAACAATTAAAGTGCAGGTTACAGTTTTTTACAGGCAAGTTGATATTGTTAATGTAAATGTGACCCGATTCAGGAAACTAGGTGTATGTCGTAAGACACGCTTCACATGAGAGCCGTTTGAAAGTACATTCTTTTTTAAATTCAAAATGCGTTTTTTTTGGCAGAAATGCCTTCTTGAACATGTGAATTTTCATGTGCCTAAATAACAAACTTGTATACCATCTGTAAATGTTGGTTAAGCCACAGAAAAAGTTGGCAACTTTTCCACTAGCCATGATTGGCTGAGATAATGAGAGAGGAGAAAGGATTGGTCTGCCATATTGAAGGTGTCTGTCTATTTGAGCTCATTAGTCACCGTTGGGAATCCTGTCCAACGTGCCTTTTTTAAAGTATTGTGTAGTTGAGCTGCAAGTGTTCCTCTCTATTTTCTGAGGGATCAAGTTTTGAGATCAATGGAAATAGAGTATGATAGCTAAAGAGATGGAGAAAACACTTGTCTCCGGATTACATCTTCAAACTAAGGGCAACTGCAGTATGGCATTTCTGACAGGGAGACGCGTCCATGATGCATGTTGATGTATACAGGTAAGATAATCTAGCGTTAGCTAGCTACATTTTCAGATATTACATGTCAGGATTTGGCCAGGGTTGTTCCGGTTTTTGTTCACTAGATGCCCCCATTGTGCTTTTTGACCTTTTGCTTTCCCTTGATCCCCATTATTATTTGCACCTGTGCCTCGTTTTCCCTGATTGTATTTAAACCCTTAGTTTCCCTCAGTTCTTTGCTCTGTGTTTGTATGTTAGCACCCAGCCCTAGTATTCTGTGTACTCTTGTTGATCCCGGTGGACGCTCTTATGGAATTCTGTTTTTTGTTCTTGTTTATTTATTTTTGAGTATCTTTTGAGGCTTTTTATGCTTTACCTACCACCTTGTGGATTTACCTTTTTGTCTTGGAGGATTACCTTGTGGATTACCTTGTTCTTGTGGAATTCCTTTTGAGGTTGTGGAGTTACATGTTTTCCTGAAGGACTTCACTTTTTACTTTATTAAATACACCGTCTCAAGTACTGCTGTGTCTGCCTCATCTTCTGGGTTCTGCTGACTATTCGTGGCTCAGTTGGTTATTAATCATGTGTTTCGAGTCTTCGGCATTCCTCAAGATATGGTTTCTGACAGAGGTCCCCAGTTCGCCTCAAGGTTTTGGAAGGCCTTCTGCCAACTCATGGGAGCTTCTGCCAGTCTATCTTCAGGGTACCATCCGGAGTCCAACGGCCAAACAGAGAGGATGAATCAAGAGCTGGAAACCACCCTCCGATGTATGACTCGTAACAACCCGTCCACATGGTCGTCCTTTATTGTTTGGGCCGAATACGCGCACAACACCTTGCGCTCCTCCTCCACTGGTATGTCCGCGCACGAGTGTCAGTTTGGCTATGCCCCTCCATTGTTCCCGGACCAGGAGGCAGAAGTCAGAGTGCCTTCAGCCTTGAAGTTCGTCAGACGCTGTCGGCTTATGTGGAGGAAGACCCGTCTTAATCTTATGCGTTCCTCACAGAGGTACCAACAACAAGCCAACAGACGTCGCCGTCCCGGGCCTACCCTGCGCCCGGCCAGAGAGTCTGGCTCTCCACAAGAGACTTACCACTACGGGTGGAGTCTCGCAAGCTGTCCCAAAGATACATCGGTCCCTTTAAGGTTGCCAGGAGAGTTAACCCAGTTTCTTATCGCCTACACTTACCCAGATCCCTTAAGATTAATCCCACGTTTCACATTTCCTTATTAAAACCTGTTGTTTTTCTCCCCTTGTCCCGGCAGACAGACGTCCCCCTCCGCCTCGTGTCATTGGAGGCCAGCCGGCTTATACCGTCCATCGGATACTGGATTCCCGCCGGGTGCAGCGGTCCTGGCAGTATCTGGTGGACTGGGAAGGCTACGGTCCCGAGGAGCGCTCCTGGGTTCCTGCCAAAGACATACTGGACCCTGACCTCATTCGTCAGTTCAGGGCCCTCCACCCCGAGAGAGCTGGTAGGAACGTCAGGAGCCGTTCCTAGGGGGGATTCTGTCAGGATTTGGCCAGGGTTGTTCCGGTTTTTGGTCACTAGATGCCCCCATTGTGCTTTTTGACCTTTTGCTTTCCCTTGATCCCCATTATTATTTGCACCTGTGCCTCGTTTTCCCTGATTGTATTTAAACCCTTAGTTTCCCTCAGTTGTTTGCTCTGTGTTTGTATGTTAGCACCCAGCCCTAGTATTCTGTGTACTCTTGTTGATCCAGGTGGACGCTCTTGTGGAATTCTGTTTTTTGTTCTTGTTTATTTATTTTTGAGTATCTTTTGAGGCTTTTTATGCTTTACCTACCACCTTGTGGATTTACCTTTTTGTCTTGGAGGATTACCTTGTGGATTACCTTGTTCTTGTGGAATTCCTTTTGAGGTTGTGGAGTTACATGTTTTCCTGAAGGACTTCACTTTTTACTTTATTAAATACACTGTCTCAAGTACTGCTGTGTCTGCCTCATCTTCTGGGTTCTGCTGACTATTCGTGGCTCAGTTAGTTAAGTGAATGTTTCTCACTCCGGAGACATTCACTTAACCAACTGAGCCACGAATAGTCAGCAGAACCCAGAAGATGAGGCAGACACAGCAGTACTTGAGACGGTGTATTTAATAAAGTAAAAAGTAGTCAGCAGAACCCAGAAGATGAGGCAGACACAGCAGTACTTGAGACGGTGTATTTAATAAAGTAAAAAGTGAAGTCCTTCAGGAAAACATGTAACTCCACAACCTCAAAAGGAATTCCACAAGAACAAGGTAATCCACAAGGTAATCCTCCAAGACAAAAAGGTAAATCCACAAGGTGGTAGGTAAAGCATAAAAAGCCTCAAAAGACACTCAAAAATAAATAAACAAGAACAAAAAACAGAATTCCACAAGAGCGTCCACCGGGATCAACAAGAGAACACAGAATACTAGGGCTGGGTGCTAACATACAAACACAGAGCAAAGAACTGAGGGAAACTAAGGGTTTAAATACAATCAGGGGACAACGAGGCACAGGTGCAAATAATAATGGGGATCAAGGGAAAGCAAAAGGTCAAAAAGCACAATGGGGGCATCTAGTGACCAAAAACCGGAACAACCCTGGCCAAATCCTGACAATTACACGTTTCTAATTTTGACAGAAAGTGGTTTCATTTCAAGCTAAAGTGTACTGTTAGCTAGCTAGCTAAGAGAGCTGGCTGGCTCCCTAGCTGATGTTATTATTTGTTTCCCAGAGCTTTTTGCTTTTCTAGTTAGGGCCTACTGTTAGGCACTTTTGGCACTTTGTTCATTGTTGTTTAACTAGCTAACATTAGCTGGCTAGCTTGTTAGCTAACGTTATGTGTTGTGTGTACAACACCGTTGAATATGTCCGGTGTCAGTAAACCTGCAAAAAAAGTGTTAGGAAATTGTTGCCAGCAGAGCTGGTTAGGCTGTTTTGATGTTAACCAGACGTAAACATGTCATTGGCCAGAGTGAGGCTAAAGCTTAAGAGGGTGTGAACGATGCTGAATGGGTGTAGACAATGAAGAGCTCTTCACTCGATACCAAAACATTCAACGGCGATTTTCTCAAAAGGGAGTTTACAAGTTGATCAACTTTCAAAGAAGAATTACATTCCCATTGTTCCTCAAATGCAGTGTATGATATATCATTTTGTAGCTCTGAGTCTTGTTGGGGAATAATCAGAATTAGTTGGTAACATAGGTAAGATGTTTTATATTCATCATATGTTTGTAAGTTACTTCTTATCAGAATGTTGATTTTGTATAATACTATGGCGGGGTTGCAGTATCTGTTCTATGTCAAGACTAAGTTGCTTGGGCCGGAGAGAGGGGAGAGGTCAAGCGTGTATCTCTTGGCACCACAATGTCTGTGTGCCAGTCAGTGTGTCTCTGTGATCTTGTCAAGATAGGATAGGATGGATTTGATATATGCCTGTTGATATGGAGGATTGGTTTATGGTTCTGAGTTTGAGAAAGGAGACAAAGCTGAACAATGAATTATGCCAATGCTGTCTCATCATGTGTGTCTTTTGCTATTAAATGATCTCAGTTGCAATGTAGAAGAGACTCTCAGAGAATTCATTGATAGACACTGAATTGATCTGAGAGTCACAGGGTTGTGATAGAGCTCATATAATAAAAGATGGACTTTGATAACTAACTCTGACTTGTGTGTGGTTTGCTCTCATGATTTGGTAAATAGAGGAAATTTCCACGACAGTCTCTACTTTTATCCAATTTAAAAAACACAATATCACATTTTGCTACATAAGACCGAATCCAGGTGATGAGTCACAAATAGTACAGGACCTAGAATTGGCCCGTGGGAAATATTTCGTAATATCAAGGAAACCTGTTTTACACCATCAGTAGATACACACTGAGTTCTATCAGTCAAGTCATTTTTAAACCAGTTACATGCAGCCTGGTCTAGGCCAAATGAGGAAAGCCTCTGAATTAGCAGTGAGTGATCAACAGTATCAAAAGCCTAGGTAAATGAAGAGGGCAGCATAATGTTGCCTTTTATTCATACAACCTGTAACGTAAACTGTAGGAGTCGAAAAGCAGGTGGTAAGTTTAATATAACAAGAAACATGGAACGATACAACGTAGCAGTAGCGTCTAGACATGAACAACAGAAACAATACTACCTTGGGAAAAAAAACTAAGGGAGTGCCAGATAAAGGGGAGGTAATGGAGTACAGGTGTGCCTAATGATGAAGCACAGGTGCGCGTAATGAAGGTTCCTGGGACCGGTGGTTAGTAAACCGGAGACGTGACATTACCCCCAGACGCGGGGCTCCAGCCACAGGACGACACTGGCCAGAGAGACGGCCCCGACGATGAGGAGCGGGCCTGTCCGGGCGGCGAAGATGGAAATCATGGATGATGTTGGGATCCAGAATGTCCAGAATACCTTCTTGACATCCATCTTCACTCCTTGCGGGCTGATTTGTTAGCGTAGGAAGGAGACAGCCTCCAGGTGAAACTGGCACTTCTCAGCCATGACAAACAGGTGGTTATAGCCAGGAGGCGTTCGAGAACCACTAGGACATGAGCAATATGATCCTCCAAGGAAACCGAGTAGACCAGGATGACGTCGATATACACAACCACCTGGCGTCTGAGCATGTGCCGAAAGAATTTATTGATGAATGCCTTGAACACTTACGGAGCATTGGCAAAGACAAATGGCATCACAAAGTACTCCACCAGATATTGGGCTAAAAGCGGTCTTCCATTCATCCCCCTCCCGGATGCGAATGAGATCATATGCACTTCTGCAGGTCCAACTTGGTAAAGAACCAGGCCCCGCGGAGGTGTTCGATGGCTGCCAGCACCAACGGGAGAGGGTAACGGTACTTGGTGATGATTAATTGAGTCCACCATCATTTCATCATTTTTGGACAAGAAGAAGAAACCTGCCGATGCAGGAGAAGTGGACGTGCGGATGAAACCTTGTTGGAGCGCCTCATGGATGTACTCCTCCATGGCCTTGGTTTCAGCCACCGACAGAGGGTAGATGGGTCTGTGCGGGGGCACAGAGCCTGTTCGCAGGTTGATGGAACAGTCCCAGGGGTGATGAGGAGGGAGACAGGTGGTGTGGGAATTAGAAAATACCTATCGCAGGTCTGGTATACCTTCGGGATATTGGGCTGAAGGGTAACCACAGGACTCTCAACCGACGTGGAACCACAGGGAAGGGGGAAGCAGGTCCTCCGGCATTTGGGTGACCAGTCTGTGATTTTCATCATCGACCATGAGATGGTGGGGTTGTGGCATTAAAGCCAAGGGAGACCGAGGATTATTTTGTGAGCTGGTGCTCTGGAGATTAATTTATGGGATGCTCTCCTGATGGATGGACTCCACAGTGAGGTTGAGTGGTTTGGTGATGTGTGTGATGGTCTCGGCACCTTATGGCCGATTATCGAGGGCTTGAACTGGAAAAGGAGAGGAGAGTGGGTAAGAGGTAATGTTGAGAGAGGAGGCAAGGGTCTGGTCTATAAAGTTCCCCGCGCCACCAGAATCCACTAATGCTGTAGAAACAGTACATGAGGGACAGTCAATTAGTGTGATCACCACCAAAAAGGTTTTGGCAGAAAGTGATGAAGAAGGGATACTTACACCAGCCCCAGGAGGCGGAAGATCACGTAACAATCCCTCTGCTCTTGTGGATCCAGAGTTGGGAAGTATTGGACACTGCTGGAGCTGGTGCCCTGCTTGACCACAATAGAGACAGAGCCCCAGCTGTCTACGTCATGGGGAGGCTTGTGACCCCTATCTCCATGGGATTAGGCTCTAATCCAAAGTGTTCACTGAGGGAGGGAGAGAAGTGATGAGAGTGCCGACACTCCCGAAGAAGGTTATCCAGACGATGGCCATCGCGATGAGTGCATCCAAGGAGAGGTTGTTGTCTCGACAGGCCAGTTCCATCTGCAGTCCTCTTCTGAATAGCGTACGAAGTGCCAGCTCATTCCATCCGCTGGATGCTGCTATTGTCCGGAAGGTGTGCGCATACTCGGCAGCAGTCTAATCCTCCTGCTGTATTTGGAGTAGGCGCTCACCCCCATCTCTGCCTTCCGGTGGATGATCGAAGATACCTCTGAACTGAGCTATGAACCCCTCATTCGAATCCAGCTCCTCCTGTCTCCCAGCTGCCCGTGGCCCATTCCAATGCCTGCCCAGTCCGTAGAGAAATAACCATGGCAACTTTGAACCTCTCGGTGGTCGGAGCTCCCAACTGGTGCAAAAAGTAGAAGGAGCACTGTAGTAGGAAGCCACGCAGGGAGGGACAAATGAGGGACAAATGGGCAACGCTGATCTGGGCAATGCTGATCTGGGCAGGTTGCTGAATGGGCCAAACAGTTCTATTTTTGTTTCACCAGACCAGAGGACATTTATCCAAATCGTACGATCCCCATGTTTGTTCCCATGTGCAGTTGCAAACCGTAGTCTGGATTTTTAATGGCGGTTTTGGAGCATTGGTTTCTTCCTTGCTGAGCGCCCTTTAAGGTTATGTTGATATAGGACTCATTTTACTGTGGATATAGATACTTTTGTACCTGTTTCCTCCAGCATCTTCACAAGGTCATTTGCTATTGTTTTGGGATTGATTTGCACTTTTTGCACAAAAATATGTTAATCTCTAGGAGACAGAATGCGTCTCCTTCCTGAGCTGTATGATGGCTGCGTGGTCCCATGGTGTTTATACTTTCATACTATTGTTTGTACAGGTGAACATGGTACCTTCAGGCATTTGAACATTTCTCCCAGGGATAAACCAGACTTGTGGAGGTCTACAATTCTTTTTCTAAGGTCTTGGCTGATTTCTTTTGATTTTCCCACAATGTCAAGCAAAGAGGCACTGTGTATAGAAGGTAGGTCTTGAAATACATCCACGGGTACACCTCCAATTGACTCAAATTATGTCAATCAGCCTATCAGAAGCTTCTAAAGCCATGACATAATTTTCTGGAATTTTCCAAGCTGTTTAAAAGCACAGTCAACTTAGTGTATGTAATTGTGATACAGTGAATTAAAAGTGAAATAATCTGTCTGTAAACAATCGTTGTAAAAATTACTTGTGTCATGCATAAAGTAGATGTCCTAACCAACTTGCCAAAACGTGGAGTGGTTGAAAAACAAGTTTTAATGACTCCAACCTAAGTGTATGTAAACATATGACTTCAACTGTACATTTTAAATGAGTAATGCAAGATGTGTAAACATTATGCAAGTGACATTATTAAAGTGACTACTGTTCCATTTATTAAAGTGGCCAATGATTTCAAGTCTGTGTATTGTAGGCAGCAGCATCTCTGTGCTAGTGGTGGCTATTTAACACTCTGATGGCCTTGAGATAAAAGCAGTTTTTCAGTCTCTCAGTCCCAGCTTTGATGCACCTGTACTGACCTTGCCTTCTGGATGATAGCGGGTGAACAGGCAGTAGCTTGTCTGGTTGGTGTCCTTCTTGATCTTTTTGGCATTCCTGTGACATCGGGTGCTGTAGGTGTCCTGGAGGGCAAGTAGTTTGCAAACCGCACCACCCTCTGGAGAGCCCTGTGGATGTGGGTGGTGCAGTTGATGTACTAGGCGGTGATGCAGCTCGACAGGATGCTCTCAATTGTGCACCTGTTAAGGTTTGTGAGGGTTTTAGGTGACACGCCAAAATTCTTCAGCCTCCTGGGGTTGAAGAGGCGATGTTGCGCCTTCTTCACCACACTGTCTGTGTAGGTGGACCATTTCAGTTTGTCAGTGATATGTATGCCCCAGAACTTTCCACCTTCTCCACTGCTGTCCAGTTGATGTGTATAGGGGGTGCTCCCTCTGCTGTTTCCTGAAGTCCATGACCATCTCCTTTGTTTTCTTGATGTTGAGTGAGAGTCAACGCACCATTAGCATCTGCCATATATCTACAGCCAGGAGCTCAAATTTCTTGGGAACAGAAATATTTAGTTTTGACATATATGGCCACTCCTCCCCCTTTCTGAATCTGCCACATCTAAACACATTATAATAATTTATTTCAATGTCTTTATGAGATACAGAATCACTTAAAACTTCTTCAGGATCAGTGTCCCTTCCACGGGACGGTTGAGCTAACGTTTTCCAAGACATAGACATATCTGATACTGGCAGAAAGCTTCAATTATTGTTAATCTAACTGCACTGTCCAATTTACAGTATAACTATTACAGTGAAAGAATACCACGCTATTGTTTGAGAGTGCACAATTTTGAACATGAAAAGTTATTAATAAACAAATGAGGCACATTTGGACAGTCTTGATACAAAATTTGTACAGAAATGCAAGGGTGCATTGGATCAGTCTTAAACTTTGCACATACACTAGTGCCATCTAGTGGCCAAAATCTTAATTGCATCTGGGCAGGAATAATACATTATGGCATTTCTCTTGCATGTCAAATATGATGGTACAAAAAAATAAAAAAGAACGGTTGTTGTTTTCTTTGTATCATCTTTTACCACATATATTGTGTTATATTCTCCTACGTTCCTTTCACATTTGCACAAACTTGAAAGTGTTTCCTTTCAAATGGTACCAATAATATGCATATTCATGCTTCAGAGCCTGAGCTACAGGCAGTTAGATTTAGGGATGTAATTTTAGGCCAAAACATTTTTTTTTAAAGGGGCAGATCCTTAAGAGGCCATGTAGAGGTATTCTGCTCATTCCCATAAGAGCTAACAGGCATACAGTAGGGTCATCTGCAGCTATTTGTTAAGTGAGCTGAGATAAGGTCCCTGGCCAACCACATAACTGAGCATTTGACAGACCTCCCTCGAGTCGCTGGATGCAGGGGCTGGGGCGGGCGCTGGGAGAGCAGTTAATACCACATCTGCCAAGTGTCCTATTAGCACAAATGTATGGTGTCTGGCTACTAGAAATAGCTGATGTTGTTTTTAGACCCCCCCGTGTACGACCTTCAACAGGAGCAATTTGAATTGTGTATAGTTTACATTTCGAGAGAGTGACAAAATGAGAGAAGGAGTGAAAAAAGATAGGGAGAATGAGAGAGAAAGAGAGGGATATAGAAATCTGAGGAAGGCTCCTGTGTTGGCAGGCTATTCATCAGGCTGAGGCACTTAGTCAGACAGAGCAGGGCTGAGGTGACTAATGCTCTCTCCATCTCCATCTTCTCTCTGGTGCTCACAGTCACTGCACCCGCAGAGATAGCACTGAGCCATGACAGGGAGAAAGACTGGGAGACAGACGCAAGGGGAGGAAGAATGATCAGCTGTTTGAGGGTGTTGGAATTCCTATACATACACACTGTGGTTAGGTGTGACAAAGATGGAGAGAGCTTACTGTAATTAGTGAGGTTATAGAAGATGTCCTCACGCAACTAGAGAAATCTAAGGACTAGGCCACATCCAATGTCCTCTACCCTATGCTGCAAGCTTTATTCCCTATGTCCTTTACTCTATCTGTGTCCTATACTTAGGGCTGTGCATTTTTGGTGTGGAAATGGAGGCACTGGGCTTATAACGTTATTACCAGCATTATCCACCAGTATTGCTGCAGGTAGAAAAACCTAGGTTATGTTCTGGAATTGACACAAGCTGTTGACAAGATGGTTGCGCATGTATGTTTGGCGGGGGAGGTGTAGCTCTGCAAATAGCACAAAACCTATTATTTGGCAGGAAATACTATTTGTCGTTCCAGGAATCAAGCATTTTCATCCGACTCACAATATAGTCATCATAACTACATCTCATCCATAGTCTATTCTACAGTACAGAAAAATTATCCAAGGGCAGCTTTAATGTTCAGCTCTTAATACCTAGGGTTCAGACTGAAAAACATAGATCTGACCCTGAATTAGTCATTAGCAGCAGGCGATGACACGAGCACATCAGCTGTAATGCCACAGCATGGCAGAGATGTAGATACTGTGATGTTTTCCCCAGTGTTAATGAGCCACAAAGTACAGAGTCAGCAGCTGTAGAGCAGCCAGCCTCTGGGGAGGGGTTTACTACAGGGTTGGAGAGGAGAGACACAACCACTCCCAGGAGAAAACAACATGGCTGCCAAGGAGGATCACTATGTAAGCCTTAGGACCAGGGAAAGGAAACCGAGATATCATCTCACCCAGGGGAGAGGGAAGGAGGGGGGAGGGAAAGAGAGAGAGAAAGAGAGAGATTGACAGAGTGAGTTAACCTGTTGATGCTCTGGGGGCGCTATTTCATTTTTGGATGAAAAACGTTCCCGTTTTAAACAAGATATTTTGTCACAAAAAGATGCTCGACTATGCATATAATTGATAGCATTCGAAAGAAAACACTCTGACGTGTCCAGAACTACCAAGATATTTTCTGTGCGTGCCCTAGAACGTGAGCTTCAGGCAAAACCAAGATGAGATGGCATCCAGGAAATGAGCAGGATTTTTGAGGCTCTGTTTTCCATTGTCTCCTTATATGGCTGTGAATGCGAGAGGAATGAGCCTGCCCTTTCTGTCGTTTCCCCAAGGTGTCTGCAGCATTGTGACGTATTTGTAGGCAGATCATTGGAAGATTGACCATAAGAGACCACATTTACCAGGTGTCCGCCCGGTGTCCTGCGCCGAAATTGGTGCGTAAAAGTCACCTGCCAGTATTTTTCCATGGGATACAGAGAGGAAAGCAAGCTTCCACGAACTGCATATCAATGAAGAGATATGTGAAAAAACACCTTGAGGATTGATTCCAAACAACGTTTGCCATGTTTCGGTCGATATTATGTAGTTAATCCGGAAAAAGTTTTACGTTGTAGGTGACTGAATTTTCGGTTCGTTTCGGTAGCCAGACGCAATGTAGAAAACGGAACGATTTCTCCTACACACAGAGGCTTTCAGGAAAAACTGCGCATTTGGTATGTAACTGAGAGTCTCCTCATTGAAAACATTAGAAGCTCTTCAAAGGTAAATGATTTTATTTATTTGGTTATCTGGTTTTTGTGAAAATGTTGCGTGCTAAATGCTACTCAAAATGCTATGCTAGCTTTGCATACTCTTACACAAATTAATCAATTTCTATGGTTCAAAAGCATATTTTGAAAATCTGAGATGACAGTGTTGTTAAGAAAAGGCTAAGCTTGAGAGCAGACGCATTATTTTCATTTTATTTGCGATTTTCAGAAATCGTTAACGTTGCGTTATGCTAATGAGCCTGAGGCTTTAGTCACAAACCCGGATCCGGGATGGGGAGTTTCAAGAAGTTAAAAGATCAATTTTAATCGTGCTAGCTAGCCATATTCATCTAGCTCCAACTGTTTACTAGTGGAAACCATAGAAACATGGCCACTGAGGCAGCACCAGCAGCAACAGAGAGGGAGAGACCCCCCCTTTTTATTTTTACATTTCCAGCAGAAATCAAATCAGAGAATGGGAAGAATCAGTTTAAACACAGAATTCTGAGGGAGAACGCAGACACTTTGTTTGCCGACTGCTCACACAACAGGACTGTTACAAACCTGTTATTTTACACAGACAACACTACTGCCTGCCATACAGCTGTAACCAGGCATTTAAGGTATACGACAAAGAAAGGAATCTGCAAGGGAAGGCAAATCCACATTTTTGAGAACAGCGAGAAGGACCAGGACAACAGGTTTCTGATGTTAATGGCACTCTCATGTTCCAGGGCAGTGAGGCTGCACTCAGGACTTTTGTGCGGGACTTCCCCACCCTAAGGAAGACAGCGGAAACCAAAAAGACAAGGACAACACCCTGATCTCTCCCCTCACCTCAGGCACTCCAACAGCAGGAGCCCAGGCCCAGGCCCAGACCCACACATCAGGTATATCCTACCCCATGCCTGCCTAAGACCACCAGAGCCATGACCACACTACCATCAGCCTACCATCAGCCTGCTGTGAGACAGTGCAGGACCCAACCAGTGCAGGATCCCGATGAAGAACTCTGTCCAGGAGCTGAGAGAGAACCTTAAACCTTAAAGGCCACCATCAGGAGAGAGCTATGACAGGTAAAGGAGGAGATGGCAAAGGAGTTGTCTGTCATGTGTACCCTAGCCCCAGACCGTAAACCCACCACTCTGGTAAAACCCACTGAGGTGCCATCCTCATTGACTCAAATGGGAAATTCATCCAAGAGGATAAACTCTTCCCCCACCACAAGGTGTGCAAAATGCATTGCCCAAAAACACAGGATGCACTCCACATCTTGTCCCAGCCTGACTTTGGCACACCAGGCTACAGTATTATTCACACCGGCACCAACAACCTGCGAGAGGAGCAGGAGAGAGTAGGCAGCCTGGTCAACAGAGTAGCAGAGAGGGTCTCTGAGCGGTTCCCCAACTTCCACATCACCATCTCCAATCTGCTGCCCCGCAAAGACTTTCATCCCCATACCATTCAGAAAGTCAACACTGACATCACCAGAGGGTGTGGCCTACTCCCGAACATGCACGTTCCTCACCACCCAACAATCACCCCAGAGCATCTGCATGACCACTCCCACCTGAGGAAGCAGACAGTAGGGATGTTTGCCAAGTCTCTAAAGGACATGGCACTTGGTAGACAAACACCCCATGCTGCACTGGACAGAGGACCACCCAGAGACCCATACCAAACTGCACCACCAAGGAGCCCCAGGCCCCCTCTACGCCACATCAGACCTAGCACACCCCACAGGCCCCATCCACCACCAAAGCACCACCACTTCCATCAGCATAGCCAGACTGGACTGGGCCCAGCCTACTACCCCTACTACCAGACCACCATCTCTACCAGACCAGAGAGGAAGCCCAACGGCCCAGAACTGGCTCTCCTCCACTCCACAGGGCCCAACAGCATGACCAGCACACCTACGCAGAGGTCGTCAGAGGACAGGAGAACCCTGTAGGATTGAGTGAGGTTAAACAGCCCCTCCAATACATAAGGCACTAAACTGCACTAAACACGCACACACACACACACACACACACACACACACACACACACACACACACACACACACACACACACACACACACACACACACACACACACACACACACACACACACACACACACACCTATTGTACTACAAGTTTACTTGTTCAATGAATAGGAGTATATATAACAGAAAAAATGTTAGCTGTTATCCTGTTTATCTCACTCTTAACAACTTAATAGTTACTGTATTTCTATTCTTATTTCTGACTGCTATTCATGTGGAACATTCAGGGCCTAAACTCATCAACCTTTGGACTGAAGAGTTTAGCACTGGAGTTCAATAAAAATCTTAAAGATGTTGACGTCATCATTCTGCAGGATACATGGTGTAAGGCAGACACTGTCACTCACTGTCCCACAGGCTACAGAAAGGCAATTGTGTCATCACAGAAACACAGCTCTGTCAATATAGAGGCAGAGACTCTGGAGGACTGATCATTTGGTACAAATCCGAACTACAAAATCTAATTGATCCCCTCAAAATTGGTAAATATCACATTTGGTTCAAACTGAAAAAATAACTTGTACTGACAGAAAAATATGTGTTCCTTTGCGCAATATATATCCCCCCCCTCAGAATCCCCATATTAGTCAGAGGAGAGCTTCCCCACCCTTGAGGAGGAAATGTGCCATTTCCAGGCCCAGGGAGATGTGCTCATCTGTGGGGACACAAATGCGCAAACACAGGAACACTACCTGATATAACGACCACACGAGGGGACAGCTTTGTACAGGGCATACTGTTTCTAACTGCCTTAATCTTCCCCATAGAAACAACAGTGACAGCACCATCAACAAAAACAGAAGGGAATTGTTGCAGCTCTGTAGAAGCCTTGGTCTGTATTTTGTCAATGGTAGGTTACGGAGGGACTCTTTGGGGAGATTCACCTATTGCTCCCCTCTTGGCCACAGCACAGTAGACTATATGATTACAGACATTGACCCTTTCTCTCTCAGCTCATTCACTGTCAAGCCACTAACACCTCTGTCTGATCACAGCCAAATGACGTTGTTCCTCAAAAGAACAGACATGGAAACAACCACACATTCACAGCCCAGTAAGCTGTTCATTTCTGTTCATACAGATGGGCCCAAAACAGCACAGAAGAATACCAGAAAGCAACCTGGAACCAAAATATCCAAACAGTCTTAGATAACTTTCTGGATACCACATTCACTCACAGGAAAGAAGGCATCAATCTAGCAGTAAAAAACATCAACTATATATTCAGGCAAATGGCAAAAGAAGCACAACTGAAATTGATACAAACAAAACAAAAAGACCACATATGACACCTGGTTTGATGCAGATTGTCAAATTATAAGGAACAAACTTAGAACACTATCCAACACTATCCCAAATAATGGTGAATTACACCTTCATTACTGTGAGACTTAAAAACTCTATAAACGTACAATCAGAAACAAAAAAGCAGAGTACAACAGCAAGCAGCTGACGCTAATTGAGGAGTCCATAAACACAAACAACCTCTGGCAAAATTGGAAAATCCCCCCCAAAATCTAAACAACAGGAATTAGCAAAATTATACAAAATGGTGACATATGGACAACCCATTTTAAAACACTCTACAACACCATTCAAAGAGCAATGGCAAATTCATGAAAAGTTGAATGGATTAGAAAAAGCTATAAAGGACAATCAAAATCCACTGGACTCCCCAATTACTGACCATGAGCTCTATAAGAAACTTCAGGTCCTCAAATGTAAAAAAGCATGTGGACCTGATGGCATCCTAAATGAGATGCACAAACTCACTAGGGCAAAATTTCAATTGCCTATATTAAAACTGTTTAATATAAAAGTGTAGGTTATCTGGAATCAAGGACTCATAACCCCAGTCTTTAAGAACGGAACATTTGTGTGAACAGTAACCTGGGGAAGGTTTTCTGTGGTATTATAAAGGTAAGAGTTCTAAACTTCCTTAATAAGCACAATGTCTAGAGTAAAAGCCAAATTGGATTTATACCAAAACATCGCATGACTGATCATATTTACACCCTACACACCCTGATAGATAAACATGTCCACCAAAATAATACCAAAATATACGCTCGCTTTATCGACTTCAAAAAAGCATTTAAATCTATTTGGCATACATGACTGTTCTACAAAGTTATTAAGAGTGGTGTAGGGGGTAAAACATATGACATAATTAAATCAATGTATACTGGCAATACGTGCATCATTAAAATTGGCAAGAAAATTACATAATTCTTTAACCAGGGGCGGGGCCTTCGCCAGGTTTGCAATCTGAGCCCTGCACTCTTCAATATTTACATCAACGAATTGGCCACTATTCTAGAAAAATCCTCAGCCCCTGATGTTAGTCTCCACAATTCAGAGATTAAATGCCTACTCTTCGTAGATGACCTATGCCTGCTGTCACCCACAGCACATGGCCTACAGCAGAGCCTGGACCTGCTAGAGCAGTACTGCCAGACCTGGGCTCTAAAATTAAAATAAAGACTAAAATAATGATTTTCCAGATAATATCCAGATCTCAGGGAATTAGACCAAAGTTGTCTATTGGTACAAAATATATAGTGCACACACTACAATTACTTACTTAAAAATAAGCTCAACTGGACACCATAATGATGCAGTGAATGAACTGAGAGAGAAAGCACACAGGGCATTCTTCGACCATTAAAAAACAAATTCAATTTTAAATACCTATTAAAATTTGGCTAAAACTAATTGAATGTATCATTGAACCAATTGCATTTTATGCCAGCGAGTTGTGAGATTCACCTGCAAAACAAGATTTCACCAAATGGGACAAACACCCCATTGAAACCCTGCATACAGAGTTCCGTAAGATTGTCCTACATGTCCAGAGGAAAACTACAAACAATGCATGCAGGGCAGAATTAGGCCAATATCCACTAATAATAAAAACTCAAAAAAGAGCTATTAAGTTTTGGAAACATCTAAAATACAGTGACCCCCTCTCATATCATTACCAAGGCCTGTATGCATCCAGCTGGTCCTGGGGCTGAGTTCACAAACCTGTTCTACTAACACACTGAAGCCTCAGGGCCAGAACATCCAATCAATCAGAATAAAACAAATCACAAAATTAAAACAAATTAAACAATTAAAACAAAATTTCATTGCTTGTACAACACTTGTACACAAGTACAAGCACAAAGCAAAATGCAGTGCTATCTAGCCCTAAATCGACAGTACACCATGGCTAACTATTTGACCATGGTTACTGATCAAAACCTTAGAAAAACCTTGACAGAGTACGGGCTCAGTGAGCACAGCCTTGGCATTGAGAAGGGTCGACACAGGACAACCTGGCTCCAAGTAGAGGTAAGGCTGTGCAACCACGGCACCACAGCAGAACCCGAGACAGAGCTGCATTTCCTGACAAAATATCAAAAATATAAAACCAGGTTTCAAAGACCTCTCTGATGAGAATAGGCTACCCATCCTGTTGGGGGAAGACGCAGAGAGTTGTGGGTTGGCAGCGCACTACATTGCTGCCTGCGATAAGATGAGGGACAGTGTCTGACAGACCAATCAACCTGCACATGTCCTCTATTGTATGCTTATTGTAATTGTTCAATGTATGGTTATTTTGACTCTTGGTTATTGTTGTTACTGTTGTCCCGTTGACAATTTTGATTCTTATGATCTTAAGAGAGAGAGAGAAGCAGAGAGGAGAGGAGAGAAAAATAGACAGAATGCACAAGAAAGGGGGAGCATTCGCTTCAGCAGTGAGAGTCAACACAGGGGCATGTTTTGCTTGTGGAGTCTTTTTTATCGTAGAGCGTTTACGGTGCCACAACACTGTCAATCAGGTGAACAGAAGAACGGCTCTTCACATAAACTCATTACTGTAAGCCTGACTGTCTCTGTGTGTGTCTTTGTAAAACCACTCAATCCGCTTAATAAACCTCTACTGCACGTTTGGGCATCAGGGTTTCTGACGCGTTCTTAACTTGAGTATTATGAGGCTGGGGATGAGATACAACCAAGAAATGATATTGTTTGTTAGAAAAGGATGTTGCCTCGGAGAAACAAGTAAAAAAAATACTTTTCACCAATGGCCGACCCTCTATAGTACAAAATGAGGGCCACAGGAGAGACAGCAGGGCGTCTGTGGTTCTAAAAGAGACCACACACTGTGTGTAGCCTACTGTAGTATTGGTTTCCCCATCTCTTGTAACTCAGTATGGGTACAGGTACAGACAAACACCAAACAATCCTGTTCTCTTCCTTCTTCAATATCAGCTGACAAAACCCAATATAACACTTCAAACCATCACACAGACTCAGAATTTTCTATGCCAAGAATCCCTATTTTGTATCCCACAGTGATGTGAGATAGAGATGTCCTTTTCCATTTCCTGCAGTGAGCCTAGACAAGCCTTCTCTTCTCTCCAGCGCTGAGAGGCTTAGATCACTGATGAACATGTCACATCAGACCCACACAACAACACAGAAGGCTGAGACGAGTGTTGGTGTATGTCGAGTAGGTATTAACGTGTGTGTGTGTGTGTGTGTGTGTGTGTGTGTGTGTGTGTGTGTGTGTGTGTGTGTGTGTGTGTGTGTGTGTGTGTGTGTGTGTGTGTGTGTGTGTGTGTGTACCTGTGTGGGTGTAGAGTAGGTATCAGAGTAGGTACATGCCTCCACTACATCTCTAGTCCTCCACAGACTCTAAAGCCATTTGATGTGATCTCTCAAAGGCAAGCAATGTATATGGCATACAAGCACACAGTACACACACAGTACACGCATACACAAACAAACACACACATACTGTATATACAGCACACATCTATTTATACAAAGCAGTTCATTAATATTTGATTCCTCTTTTCGTATTTTCATGCGTTCCCCAGATCACTGGAAGAGAGGCACTGAAAGGCATTGTGGGAGATGGTGCCTACCTCGTCATAAGTGTACCGGTAGTCTGCCTTCTTTGATTTCAGATCCCACAAGACCACGATCCCAGACTCATATCCAATTATAAGCTGGAATGAAAAAGTGACAGGCAGCTAGTGAGATTTGGCCCCGGTGAGAAGATGACCCACGTCAGAGAAGAAATAATATGCTCAACATTCACACGGCAGGCTGTGGTGGTGGTGGTGGGGGGGGGGGTTAAACCTATAATGTTTTATAAAGTCTAAACCTATAATGTTTTATAAAGGTTAAACCTATAATGTTTTATAAAGACTAAACCTATAATGTTTTATAAAGGTTAAACCTATAATGTTTTATAAAGACTAAACCTATAATGTTTTATAAAGACTAAACCTATAATGTTTTATAAAGGTTAAACCTATAATTTTTTATAAAGACTAAAGCTATAATGTTTTATAAAGACTAAACCTAATGTTTTATAAAGACTAAACCTATAATGTTTTATAAAGACTAAACCTATAATGTTTTATAAAGGTTAAACCTATAATGTTTTATAAAGGTTAAACCTATAATGTTTTATAAAGACTAAACCTATAATGTTTTATAAAGACTAAACCTATAATGTTTTATAAAGGCTAAACCTATAATGTTTTATAAAGGTTAAACCTATAATGTTTTATAAAGACTAAACCTATAATGTTTTATAAAGGCTAAACCTATAATGTTTTATAAAGGTTAAACCTATAATGTTTTATAAAGACTAAAGCTATAATGTTTTATAAAGACTAAACCTATAATGTTTTATAAAGACTAAACCTATAATGTTTTATAAAGGTTAAACCTATAATGTTTTATAAAGACTAAACCTATAATGTTTTATAAAGACTAAACCTATAATGTTTTATAAAGGCTAAACCTATAATGTTTTATAAAGGTTAAACCTATAATGTTTTATAAAGACTAAACCTATAATGTTTTATAAAGGCTAAACCTATAATGTTTTATAAAGGTTAAACCTATAATGTTTTATAAAGACTAAACCTATAATGTTTTATAAAGGTTAAACCTATAATGTTTTATAAAGACTAAACCTATAATGTTTTATAAAGGCTAAACCTATAATGTTTTATAAAGACTAAACCTACAATGTTTTATAAAGGCTAAACCTACAATGTTTTATAAAGGCTAAACCTATAATGTTTTATAAAGACTAAACCTATAATGTTTTATAAAGGTTAAACCTATAATGTTTCATAAATGCTAAACCTCTAATGTTTTATAACATCACCCACATGACTGACTTTCTCTCTGACTTTCTGTCTGTCTGCAGACTCATTGGTGGCAGGGGGCATGGCACACTCTTCAACATTAACAACAAGGAACGATACACACACGTAGATGTAATGTGCACAATACGTGGGCAGAGAGACACTCTATACCTTTCCCTCATCCATGGGGTTGTCACTTATGTGGACCACAGGACCTGGGTGGGCCTTGGAGGATCTGATAGAGAGGAAGAGAAAAGGAAGAGAGAGCGCAAATAAGAAGAAAAGAGAGGTGAGAAACAACATTCACCTCAGCAGCATCAAAGGGAAGTCATATACATCAGACAGGTGAGGTAGTATTACGTGTGCAGAGTTCACACACATCATGTAGATCACCTTGGACAGAGGACATACATTTAGCCTAGAGCATCTAAAGGAACTTAGTCCATTTGAAACAGAGCATTGGGAAGGACAGGGCTAACTGCTGAAGCCCCGAGAGTCCTCTTTCAAAGACAAGAGCTTACTGACAGGATAGATGGATGGCTGTCAGTCCCCTCTGAGTGTGTACTGTAGTGTATGTTGTGGCAGCCTAGGGGAGTCAGAGGTGAAACTCACAGTAAAATAAGACAGCGGGAGACCGTTTTGCGGTGCTCTAACCAAAGTTGTTCTTTAATTAAGGTTGTGGGGAATGGGGAGAGGGGGAATACAATGGAAAGGCCTCTCAGGTAACGGGTGGGTCACTCTGCGTCCGCCGTGGGGGCTCCTCGGACCGCCATAAGCCTTTCAGGTTATAGGACTCGTTTTACTGTGGATATAGATACGTTTCCTCCAGCATCTTCACAAGGTCCTTTGCTGTTATTCTGGGATTGATTTGCACTTTTTGCACAAAAAATATGTTAATCTCTAGGAGACCGAATGCATCTCCTTCCTGAGCAGTATGACGGCTGCGTGGTCCCATGGTGTTTATCCTTTTTGGGATAGGGGGCAGCATTTTCACTTTGGATGAATAGCGTGCTCAGAGTGAACTGCCTCCTTCTCTGTCCCAGATGCTAATATATGCATATTATTATTAGTATTGGATAGGAAAGAGTGTCTCAGGCTCGTGACGCGCGCTCCCGACAGATTTATCTCTCGTTCCAGTGCTTTTCTTCAGACATAGGAAGTCTCCGGTTGGAAGCGTATTGATGTTTTATGTTAAAAACATCCTAAATATTGATTCCATACATTGTTTGACTTGTTTCTATGACCTATAATGGAATTTTTCGAGTTTTTGTCTGGACGAAGTGTTTGCGCCTCATGAAGATGGATTACTGGGCTTAACACGCTAACAACGTGGCTATTTCGACATAAATTATGGACTTTATGGAACAAATCAGTCATTTATTGTCGAACTGGGATTCCTGGGAGTTTCTTCTGATGAAGAAGAACCAGACTTGTAGAGGTCTACAATTTTTTTTCTGAGGTCTTGGCTGATTTCTTTTGATTTTTCCATGATGTCAAACAAAGAGGTAGGCCTTGAAATACATCCACAGGTACAACTCCAATAGACCCAAATGATGTCAATTAGCCTATCAGAAGCTTCTAATGCCATGACATCATTTTCTGGAATTTTCCAAGCTGTTTAAAGGCACAGTCAACTTAATGTATTTAAACTTCTGACCCACTGATACAGTGAATTATAAGTGAAATAATATGTCTGTAAACAATTGTTGGGAAAATGACTTGCGTAATAAACAAAGTAGATGTCCTAACTAACTAGCCAAAACTATAGTTTGTTAACAATACATTTTTGGAGTGGTTGAAAAGTGTATGTAAACTTCCAACTTTTGGTGAGTCAAACATTGCCTAGAATCTTCTTTGTTGTTGGATCGAGGTGCTTATCATATTCACTCCGGTTCTTCTGAAGTCTAGATGTACCCTCTGCCTGTCTGCCCAAGCGCCCGAGTGACTGCACTTCTACTTATACCCATTTGGGGTAATGAGGGATAGGTGGGACCTATTCCAGGTGCCAATTGGTTGCAGAACCTGGACTGAGAAATATTGGTGTTGAATACCCAGCCCCAGTTGGTGACTGTAGAGCTGCCCATTGGGCTGACTGACCTTGGCCTCTCAAGCCCTCTGGAGCTGACCATGGTCCTGCTACTTCCTTTGTAGCTCCCTGCTTACCCACAGTGTGTGTGTGTCTCTCTCGCTCTCCGTATCTCCATCTCAGTCTCCATCTCCCTGCCTCCCCCTCTCTCTATGAGAATACACATTTAGCTCTCTCTCTGTCCTCTCTCCTCTCCTTATGCCAATGGCAGTAACAATAGCATCTATCAATCTAACCCCTCTACACCCAGGCCTAAGATGGACATCACGGCTAACATAGAGGATGAAGAGAGGAAAGGAAGCTATGGCTTGGAGAATAAGGGCAAAACCCATAGCTGCCCGGGTCTATATTCAGCAATGTTAACCTAATACTGTTATTACCTCAGTGTTACTGCAGCTGGAGTTGTTTATTTATCTCATACCCCTTGCCACTGTCTCACTATTATTTAAAAACCAACCCATTCCCTGCTGCACGCACACGCACGCATGCACACAAACAAACACAAACACACAGGAAATGGCAAGGTTTTGGAGAAGGGATCACCATGGTAACAGAGGCAGGATGGGCAGAGTGCAGACAGCCTCCTGAAAACATACAGCACCCACACAGAGGCAAGCACACACACACACAGCGTGTAATGTGCAGGTTGACTCATAACCCGCAGACCCCGCGGTTATATACACGGGATGGATGGGTTTAGGGTCATTAAATGGGTTGAATGAAAAAAGTTCATGTGCAATTTATATCTATAGGCTACTTGAGGTTTTTCTATCATTATTTTAGGCTATCTGGCATTAGTGAACCTAAACCTCAAGGTCTAACTGTACAAGCGCCAAGTAGCCTACACGCCAATCGCCAAATGCTTTTGGGAACAGGAAGAAAGGTTAACGTCAATACATGGAGGAAAAATGACAATGTCAAAGTTTTATTCAAGAAGAGAAAAGCTGCGCAATGGAGAGTTGAACATAAAGCGAAGGTAGTTTGGGAAAGATTTGGTGGAGTGGTAAAAGAGGATGATGGCAGTGCCGGCTATGTTAGCCTATGTGTGATGGTTGTGAGGCGCTATACACATCGACAGTCACAAGATGGGGATTTTAAATAGGCCTATGGCACGTCAAGGGAACTGTAGCCTACTGTTCAGGTGGGTTCGATCGAAACTAAAACCTGGAAACTGACTGTAGGTCTATAACCTCTCACACATTGCCTTAATATTAACTCCTGCAGAACTAAGCATTTCTTGCTGTAAAATGATACACCAAATGTAGACAAAATGTTTAATTGGGAACTGGAGTGGAGGTGCTATCTTTATTAGCGTCATAAAAGCTGATCGTGTTTCAACCACATAAAATATGCATCCAAACCAAATTGAAATTTTATCAGAATCATGTTGGGTTGCTTTCACACATTTTTTTTATTTCCTTGGAAATTAAAGTAATTTGGAAATTTTCAACAGAAGAAGATGACAAAGGAAACTTTACCGATGTCAACTAGATTGAAGTATTCATTCTATCAATTTACGGCAATATTCTGGTGAGCAAGGGTTTAATTAGTCTTATAGGGCAAAATATAATGAGGAGAGAAGTGCATTGTGTATTCAGAGGATATTTATAAACTAAAATAACATTAATGCTTACAAGAAGGGGTTAGAAGCGGTTCACGGAATAGAACTGAAAACCGGAAAATGGTTACATATCTCAAGGAACAGAACCTAAACCGGGAACGAAAGTGATCCATATACTGTTCCACAACAGAACCGTTATTTTAAAAGCATGGGAACCGTTTTCTTCCCCCCAGCCATTTTTTTCTAGTCCCACAAAAAAAATGCAACTAAGCGCCTATGCAAAGCCATCACTGTGTCACTCAGAAACGTATGCCAGTGTCTGCTTGTAAGCTGAAAATCTTTGCCAGTGTGTGTGCATGTTAAGGCTACCTTCCCCCTCCGAAGCATTAACTACTATATTGATGTTACCAGAGTGATTCAGAAGATAGAGAGATAGATTTTTGATTAGCTAGAGAAGAATTTATAAACTTTTTCAATGCTAGTTAAGGATACCACAGTGTAGGCCTAGTTGGATTTATTAACTACAAAAAGGTCAAATGCGTTTTTTTATTCTGGTGCTACTCTGTACACACAAGCTTGTTAGCTTGCTAGCTTAAGCTTGTTAGCTTGCTAGCTCAAAGGACATTCAAAGTTCCTTCATTGAAGCCGCTCCTGCCAGGTATAATTCTGTGCACTTAATTCAAATAAAGCATGTCATAAAAAGATGCCCAGCTCTCAAAGCTTCCTCCTCAGCCTTCTCTCGCTTTCTCCTCACCCACAAAATTTGAGTTGCGCCATAGACGTAAGATGTCAACAGCTAGCTCGCCTGATCTGTCTGCACTGATTGGTGAAGTATTTTAATGAGCGAAATGTAAAAACAGTTGATTTTACAGGTTAAAAAAGGAACAGAAAGGAACAATATAAACTGGTACTCTTAGGGGTTTGAACTGGTTCAGAACTTTACAGTGGAATGGAACAACAACAAAAAATGGTTCCGTTCAGAACATAACAATCAGAAAATAATGTAGGTACAAACCCCTGCTTACAACTAATAATTTTCTTTATTCTGTCAAACTTGATAATTGAAAATAAATATAAACAGAGGTTTTACAAGTAACATTGAGTTGATGTACAATACTTGCCCTGGAGTAGGGGCGTCTCACCTCTTCTGTAAGGTCTAAAGAGGGAGGGGTTACTGGGTAGGTTCCTCAGTCCTGCTAGTACACACACACACTATCTCACTTCAGGTTGTCACTGTGATAGCAAAAAACTCTGATGCTTTCCTCACTAGATCTAGTCAAGTGTACAGAATTGATTTAGAGGCGAGTTGTGTTGATTCCTTTACTATCTCAGCCATCCAGGGCAAATCAAACCAAATGTATTTGTCACATGCGTCATGAGCAATAGGTGTACGCTAACAGTTAATGCTTACTTACAGTTCCTTTTCCCAACAATTCAGAGTCCTTTTTCCCTTTACTTGGTCGACAACAAAGAGAGGAGCCCATACAAGGCTCTACATCTGTATCTGTGCAAGAATGTGAAAATGAATGACAAGATGTAGAGGCCTGAATACCACACCCCGTACTTCTCTCATAATGGATAGAGCCTGCAGTGGAATCTGACTTCTATATGGATGGCATTCACTTTAGCCCATATCATATTGTATGCATCACATTCACACACACACACATGCAATACACACAGACCATATTTAGGCCATCAAACCCAATGTCCCATAGCAGATATCATACACGCAAACACTGTCAAAGACCATCAACCACCTGTGGTGTGTATCACAAGTGGATAGTGTCAGCATGCATGCATAACCATACACATACACTAAACACACACCAGAGCATGTGAGCTGATTTGAGTGGTTGGAAATCCTGCTCGTTGCTCATGAAGTGGTGCTTGCCCACTGCTCCTGCTTCATGTCCTTTCCAACCGCTCCTAAAACTGCTGTGTGCTCACAGGAAAACATACTGACGCTCCAAATTTGCCCTATTCATTAAAATCACAATTGAACCAACACCCATTTACTTTTGTGACCACCTGGACCGACCATTTGTTTTTGAAGTATTGAAACCAAAACATACTATTGTAAAGTGGCTGTTCCACTGATGTCAGAAGGTGAATTCACCAATTTGTAAGTCGCTCTGGATAAGAGCGTCTGCTAAATGACTTAAATGTAAATGTAGATATGATTATTATTGAATGAACATGAAACGGTGAATGTAAGAAGTGCACATCGTTTCAAATAGGCTACATGTCATAATAAACAGCATATAAACACTCTACATAGGTCAGGAGCCAGACAAGGAGACTAAGACTGAATGAAAATGTATTATTTAGGCTATATTATGTCAAGGCTGTAGCCTACAAAGAAATACATTGTGAAGCATTTGTGAGTGCGTTACAATAGGCTGGTAGGGACATAAAGCGCTCAGTATTTAAACAACATTTCATTGTATAGTCTATTCATCATTATAGTCTAAAAAAAATTGCTGTGACTTACTTAGAATGAAATACAAATTAAACAGAAAATGACGTATTACTGCCTTTGAATTCATGTTTAGAAACAGTAGTTTGGTCTATGGCTTCAGGCTCATGCGATGGTCCCTGGAGAGCAGGCACCAGTGGAGAATATCCTCTCCTCACTTGCAGAGTAACCCAATCAAAAGGGAACGCTCCTTGAACATGGGAATATGCCAGGCCTATTGGGCCGAAATCAATTATGGCCTACTGTATAGATTAGGGCTCTCCAACAGACAAATCTGTCCCACCAGCAATATTTATCTGGCCCCCAAAAGCCCCCCAAATTATTCTAAATATTTTTTTATTAAAAAACAATATACATGAATGAAAATATATAGGACTGAGATGCAAAAAGCCCGAAATGCAATGTCCCAAGAAGGAAGTTACCCTACCTAAATAATGCAAAAGTTACATTTTAACTTATCAAATAAAGCAGGCAGAGGACCATTTTGTGGTGCTGAAACGTAAAGCTGCAACCGCAGCACAATCAATAGGAGTTGAACAGCGCCTGGTTCTGAAAATATAGCGAACTCTTTATGTGGCACACAGCAACAGATGGGGAAAAAACTACACCAGTCGAGTAATTTACTTCAACAATAATCTTCATTTTAATTTGACTTTACAAACAACAAGAGGGCTTAATTGCAGTATATTTCTTCCGAGCCTAGGCCACGTAAAATAACTTAACTGACCGAGGTAGGCTGAGGCATAACAGCATCTTTCACAACAAAAAATAAATACGACCTAATATTCTATTTTTTTTTAAATTATGCCTACTTCCAATTGCAACTGGACAAAAATGTAGCATCCTACATAAAACAATACTTTAAAGCAAAAAATACCAAGTCTGTTTCTGAATGTCTGTATCGGGAGTCTCGGGATAGCCTGCTCCTGTAAGAACAAACAGAAAATACTGTCAGCTTGAGACCTAAATAGCCCTGTATAAGCACTCACAATAATGTTAGTATTTACTAAATACAGTCATGTAGGCCACTGAGGTACTTACTTGGACACAATCTTGTGGATGTCTTGTGAGATAGATGTAAGTATAATGGTTGCATGCGCAGGCAGTCTGACTATAAGTCAAAAGTTTGGACAAACCTACTTATTCAAGGGTTCTTCTTTATTTTTACTATTTTCTACATTATAGACATAAAAAGACACACACACACACACACACACACACACACACACACACACACACACACACACACACACACACACACACACACACACACACACACACACACACACACACACACACACGCATCCAACACTGAAACAGCGAAAACGGTCACCCTGACCTATGGTAACATGGTATTAACACCCCTAGCAACATGCCACCATCAATGATGGCAACATGCCAACACAATATGTTTTGACTACCTATTAACAGTAGGTGTATTTGGGGAAGTGGTTTATTGTAGGTGTAGTTATCACAATGAGCAAACAAAAAAGAGGAGTCAGAGAGAGATTTTGTCAGAGAGGGGGAATGGATAGAAAGAAAGAGTGGAGTGTGAGGGCTAGTGGGTAAGCTTTGCTATCGTCTAGGTCCCTTAGAGGATTGGCTGATTAGCCTCTCTAGGGTATGTGGGACGCTAGCGTCCTAACTGGCCAACATCCAGTGAGATTGCAGAGCGCCAAATTCAAATACAGAAATACTCATTATAAAAATTCAGAAAACAAAACATATTTTACATAGGTTTAAAGATTAACTTCTTGTGAATCCAACCACGTTATCAGATTTTAAAAATGCTTTACGGCGAAAGCATACCGTACGATTATTTGAGAACATAGCCAAGTTGACAAATTATTGCAAAGAGTAACCAGCCAAGCAGAAGCGTTACAAAACTCAGAAATAGAGATAAAATTAATCCCTTACCTTTGATAATCTTCATATGGTTGCACTCAGAAGACATTCATTCACTCAATAAATGTTCCTTTTGTTTGATAAAGTCTCTTTAAATCCAAAAACCTCCGTTTTGTTCGCACGTTTTCTTCAATAATCCACAGGTTCAAACGCAGTCAAAACAGGCAGAAAACAAATCCTAATTGTATCCGTACAGTTCATAGAAACATGCCAAACAATGTTTATATTCAATCCGCAGGTTGTTTTTAGCCTAAATTATCTATAATATTTCAACCGGACAATAACGTTGTCAATATAAAAGGTAAACAAGAAATGCACTCTCTTGGGATCGCGCATGAAAAAGCTCTGTGACATGTCAGGGTCCACTCATTCAGACTGGTCTTACCTCCCTCATTTATAAGAATTACAAGCCTGAAACAATTTCTAAAGATTGTTGACATCTAGTGGAAGGCATAGGACCTGCAAATTGAGTCCTATGTCAATGGATACTGTAATGGCATTGAAAAGAAAACTACTTCTCAGGTTTTCGCCTGCCAAAAATGTTATACTCAGAAACACTATTTTAACACTTTTGGAAACTCTAGAGTGTTTTCCATCCAAATCTACCAGTTATATGCACATCATATATTCTGGGCCCGAGTAGCAGGCCTTTTATTTTGGGCATGCTTTTCATCCAAAATTCCGAATGCTGCCCCCTACCCTAGAGAGGTTAGATCACCACTGTGTCTCTGCCACGTCGGAAAACCCTGACTGCATGGGGCTCTCTCACACTTACACTTAAATTGGTAAGTATTGACTGAATTATGCATTTTCATACACACACACATACCAGTGGAGGCTGCTGAGGGGAGGACGGCTCATTATAATCGCTGGAACGGAGTCAATGGAATGGCTTCAAACACATGGGAAACATGTATTTGATACCGTTCCACACATTCCACTCCAGCCATTCCCACGAGCCCATCCTACCCAATTAAGGTGCCACCAACTTCCTGTGAGGCACACACACACGGAGAGTTAGCAAAAGACAGGAATGAAGTGGGGGAAGGGAAAATCGGGAGAGAGAACACCCTCTGGTGTTAACATGAACTGTGTGTCATAGTGGGCCTTAGGCTGTCCTTTACTCCTGTTATAGTTTTCCCTTGTACACACGGACAACATCCCTGACTATGACTCATAACACACACCTTTTCCATTGCATGTTCTCATTCACACATGACCTGGCCTCCTCCCCCTTGTGGGTGACAGTACAAGAGGTGGGGAGTAAGTCACACATACAGTGTAGTTCCAGGCTAGGCCCAGAGCCAGAGGTGTGGTTACTAAATGCAGTCTTTAAATAGCAGGAGCCTGAGGTGGTGTAATATACAATACAGAGGTGGTGTAATATGAAGAGCGCCATCTTCATTGTTCCCTTCAACCGCCCACTCCACTGTCCCTCTCTGATGACAGCATCAAAAGAGGATAATAGGAGAAGACAAAGGAAGCCAAGGTATCTATTCTTCATTCCAGCAGCCCAGAATAAGACGAGAGAGAAAGAGAGAGGGAGAGAGAAAGTGCCACCTGAAACACTCTCAGATGCAGATGTTTTGTTGTCATCAGAACTGAATATGAGCCACACAGACGCGTATACAGTGCCTTCAGAAAGTATTCACACCCCTTGACTTTTTCCACATTTATTTGTGTTGAAATTGATTCAATTACACCCTCGGTTATACCCGCGGGGTGGACGGGTTTAGTGTCATTAAATATCGGGTCATGGCAGGCAGGTTGAATAAAGAGTTGACCTACATGTCAATCGCCAAATGCTTTTGGGAACAGGCAGAAAAAGTTTACATCAAATCCACAGGAGGCAAAAAAGGCAATGTCAGAGTTTAATTCAATTAGAGAAAAGATGCGAAATGGAGAGTTGATAATAAAGAGAAGGGAGGGTCAGTAATGTAATATTTGGAAAACATTTGGTGAAGTGGTAAATGAGGATGATAGCAGTGTTATGTGTGATGATTGTGAGGACCTATACAAATTCGACAGTCACAAAACACGGACTTAAAACAGGCCTGTGTCACATGTCCCAAGATAGCGCCGACAGAGAGGGCAGCTCTGCTTCTAACTCCTAAACACCTTTGCAGTGTTTTGTTATTTTGTGTGTTATTTATTAAATTATTAGCCCAGGACATGTTTTGTGTTATTACATACAGCCGGAAATAACGTTTGTATATCAGAGAGGCGGTTACTCATCAGCATTACGAGCGGGAATGCGAATTTCCCGAATTGTTCGTACCCCCCATGGCAACTGAACTGATTCCAGAGGCTGATCTAAAACACTGACAGCGGAGAATAGGTATTCGGAGTGGACTTCTAGTCCAACTCAGGAGGCGCGCACACCATCCACCGCTTCCGAGTATATTACTCCCTAATGTTCAGTCTCTGGATAATAAAGTAGATGAGCTCAGGGTGAGAATCACCTTCCAGAGAGACATCAGGGATTGTAACATACTCTGTTTCACGGAAACATGGCTCTCTCAGGACATACTGTCTTTGTCCATACAGCCAGTCCATACAGCCAGTCCGTACAGTTCTCAATATATCACACAGACAGGAATAAAGACCTCCCTGGGAAGAAGAAACGTGGGGGTGTAAAACCAGCCTTGTCGCGGACACAGGCGTCTTGCTTCCAGGACAAGCTACAGTAAACACCTTCTTTGCCCACTTTGAGGATAACACAGTGCCACCGACGCGGCTTGCTACCAAAGAGATGACTATCGCCCCGTAGCACTCACTTCTGTCATCATGAAGTTCTTTGAAGAGGCTATCTAAGGATCATATCCCCTCTACCTTACCTGACACTCTAGACCCATTTAAAATAATTTCTCACTCAATGTTGACAAAACAAAGGAGCTGATCGTGGACTTCAGGATACAGCAGAGGAAGCACGCCCCTATCCACAACGATGGAATCGCAGTGGAGCAGATGGAAAGCTTCAAGTTCCTCGGCATACACATCACTGACGATCTGAAATGGTCCACCCACACAGCTAGTGTGTGAAGAAGGCGTAACAGTGCTTCTTCAAGGAGGCTGAAGAAATTTGGCTTGGCACCTAAAACCCTCACAAACTTTTACAGATGCACAATTGAGTGCCTCCTGTCGGGCTGTATCACTGCCTGGTACGTTATCATTCAGAAGGTGAGGTCAGTACAAGTGCACCGAGAGACTGAAAAACAGCTTCTATCTCAAGGCCATCAGACTGTTAAATAGCCATCACAAGGCAGCTTCCCCCCGGTTACGTAGCCCTGCACCTTAGATGCTGCTGCCCTATAGACATGAAATCACTGGTCACTTTAATAATGGAACACTAGCCACGATACTAATGTCTACATATTTTAGCTTTACTCATCTCATATGTGTATAGTGTATTATATTCCACTGTATTTTAGTCTATGCCAGTCTGACATTGCTCATTCTAATATTTATATATTCCATTCTTTTACTTTTAAGTTGTGAGTATTGTGTGTATTGTTGTTAATTGTTAGATGTTACTGTACTGTTGGAGCTAGAAACACAAGCATTTCGCTACACCCTCAATAACATCTGCTAAATATGTGTATGTGTAACCGGTGTTATGGCTAGATAGTTGGCTGGGTGCACACTAATAGCATTTCAATCTGTGACGTCACTCACTCTGAGACCTTGAAGTAGTTGTTTCCCTTGCTCTGCAAGGGCCGCGGCTTTTGTGGAGTGATAGCTAACAATGCTTCGAGGGAGGCAGTTGTTGATGTGTGCAGAGGGTCCCTGGTTCAGTGCGAGGAGAGGGACGGAAGGAACACTGTGACATTGATGCTGTTGATCCGGATCACAGGTTGCTACGGAAAAAGAGGAGGTCAAAAAGGAGGGTGAGTGTAACCGGTGTAAAATGGCTAGCTAGTTAGCGTGTTGCGCGCTAATAGTGTTTCAATCGGTGACGTCACTGGCTCTGAGACCTTGAAGTGGTTGTTTCCTTTTCTCTGCAAGGGCCGCGGCTTTTGTGGAGCGATGGGTAATGGTGCTAAAAGGGTGACTGTTGTCGATGTGTGGAGAGGGTCCCTGGTTTGAGCTCAAGTAGGGGCAAGGAGAGGGACAAAAGCAGAACTATTACATATACAGTGGAAGAACAAGTATTTGATACACTGCCGATTTGTCCGGTTTTTCTACTTACAAAGCATGTAGAGGTCTGTAATTTTTATCATAGGTACACTTCAACTGTGAGAGACGGAATCTAAAACAAAAATCCCGAAAATCACATTGTATGATTTTTAAGTAAATAATTTGCATTTTATTCCATGACATAAGTATTTGATACATCAGAAAAGCAGAACTTAATATTTGGTACAGAAACCTTTTTTTGCAATTACAGAGATCATACGTTTCCTGTAGTTCTTGACCAGGTTTGCACCCACTGCAGGATTTTGGCCCACTCCTCCATACAGATCTTCTCCAGATCCTTCAGGTTTCGGGGCTGTCGCTGGGCAATACGGACTTTCAGCTCCCTCCAAAGATTTTCTATTGGGTTCAGGTCTGGAGACTGGCTAGGCCACTCCAGGACCTTGAGATGCTTCTTACGGAGCCACTCCTTAGTTGCCCTGGCTGTGTGTTGCTGAGAAGACCCAGCCACGACCCATCTTCAATGCTCTTACTGAGGGAAGGAGGTTGTTGGCCAAGATCTCGTGATACATGGCCCCATCCATCCTCCCCTCATTACGGTGCAGTCGTGCTGTCCCCTTTGCAGAAAAACATCCCCAAAGAATGATGTTTCCACCTCCATGCTTCACAGTTGGGATGGTGTTCTTGGAGTTGTACTCATCCTTCTTCTTCCTCCAAACACGGCGAGTGGAGTTTAGACCAAAAAGCTCTATTTTTGTCTCATCAGACCACATGACCTTCTCCCATTCCTCCTCTGGATCATCCAGATGGTCATTGGCAAACTTCAGACGGGCCTGGACATGCGCTGGCTTGAGCAGGGGGACCTTGCGTGAGCTGCAGGATTTTAATCCATGACGGCGTAGTGTGTTACTAATGGTTTTCTTTGAGACTGTGGTCCCAGCTCTCTTCAGGTCATTGACCAGGTCCTGCCGTGTTGTTCTGGGCTGATCCCTCACCTTCCTCATTATCATTGATGCCCCACGAGGTGAGATCTTGCATGGAGCCCCAGACCGAGGCTGATTGACCGTCATCTTGAACTTTTTCCATTTTCTAATAATTGTGCCAACAGTTGTTGCCTTCTCACCAAGCTGCTTGCCTATTGTCCTGTAGCCAATCCCAGCCTTGTGCAGGTCTACAATTGTATCCCTGATGTCCTTACACAGCTCTCTGGTCTTGGCCATTGTGGAGAGGTTGGAGGCTGTTTGATTGAGTGTGTGGACAGGTGTCTTTTATACAGGTAACGAGTTCAAACAGGTGCAGTTAATACAGGTAATGAGTGGCGAACAGGAGGGCTTCTTAAAGAAAAACTCTGTGAAAAAGGTTTGTGAGAGACAGAATTCTTACTGGTTGGTGATCAATTACTTATGTCATGCAATTAAATGCCAATTAATTACTTAAAAATCATACAATGTGATTTTCTGGATTATGTTTTGGATTCCGTCTCTCACAGTTGAAGTGTATCTATGATAAAAATTACAGATTTCTACATGCTTTGTAAGTAGGAAAACCTGCCAAATCGGCAGTCTATCAAATATTTGTTCTCCCCACTGTATGTGACAAATACATTTGATTTGATTTAGATTTGGAACATCAAGGGAACTGTAGCCTACTGTTCAAATGGATTAAATGGAAACTGAAATGTGGACACTGACGATGGGTCTATAACATCTCACACATAGCCTTAATATTAACTCCTGCCGAATTAAGCATTTTTTGCATTAAATGTATACTGAATGTAAGCACAATTTGGACTCTGGAACAGGAGTGGAGAAATATGATTTATTTCTTTCAGCATCTTGAGAGAATGTGAATGCTCAGTTAGATATTGTCTTTAGCAGTGGAAGCTCCTTCTCAGAAGAAGAGGAGGACCATCATCCTCAGTGAATTTCATACAAATACAAATAGTGAAACATTAAAAAAGTTATCCTTTTTAGATAAAACTATACTAAATACATTAACATGTCACCAAATAATTGATAAAAATACATTGTTTTGCATTTAAGGTCTACAGTAGCCTCAGATGCACTCTGTAGGGAGGCACCATGGTGTAGCCAGAGGCCAGCTAGCTACTGTCCTCCTCTGGGTATATTGACTTCAAAACAAAACCTAGGAGGCTCATGGTTCTCACCCTCTTCCATAGACTTACACAGTAATTATGACAACTTCAGGAGGACGTGCTCCAACTTATTAGAGCTCTTACAGCATGAACTGACATGTTGTCCACCCAATCAAATGATCAGAGAATGACTCTAGTACTGAAAGCATAAGATACAGCTAGCTAGCACTGCAGTGAGTAGTTGACTCAAAGAGAGAGAAAGATAATAGTTGAACAGTTTTAAACAAATTAATTTATTCCAAAATATTGAGAAGCAAGAGAGAGAGCTAACTATATTTGGTTTACATTTTTCTGTTTTACTTTCACTTGCACTTAGCTAGCAAATGCAGCTAGCTAGTTTAGCCTACTCAACCAACCGGCTCAAACAGAGAGGGATGCTATGTTAGATAGATGGCTGGCTATCCAACACTGGAACTCTTCTAAGTCAAGGTAAGCTTTTGGTTTTATAAATGTATTGCCCCCGGGCCCGCCGGGGTAACTGCTAAACTGCTTTCTGACTGTACACTGTATTGCATGATTGTAGCGAGTTTACTAACCCGTTAGGTCTAGTAGCTATGTTGACCATGACGTTAACGGTCATGATATGAAGGTTTGGCATGTAAAGTTTTTGTTTGGTCACAGACAGCTGCTATGTTGTGCACTGAAGTCTTCAAGCGAAGAGAAAAGTTGAGAGGAGGAGAGCGCGTAGATAGTTGCGAAAAGGAATTATATATACAACGAGCAAAGTGACCATGCTGTTTTTTGTGGCTGCTATGTAAGTCAACTGTGTTTGCATGTGATCAGGGGTGCATTCATTCCACTGATTCTGTTGAAAAACGTTTCGTAAGCGGAAGCGAACAGAACGAAACGGAGATAAATATACCTGAATTTGTCCAATAAAAACTCACATTTGGAACTGTTGGACTAATGATTACACCCTCGATCAGCTAGATGCAGGCAAGAGTGTGCAAGGCGGTATTGAATGCGTCACTGTCTGCCACCTTCATTAATCAAAAATCTCTCAACCTGTGCACCTATGTTGTAAACTTTCATTCATACTGTAGGCTAGGCTGTAGCATACACATGATGGGTACAGGTCAAATTTGAGTATCATGTAGTAGCCTAAACCTATTGATTTTACATTGAGCTGGGTGAATGGAATATCAATGACAGTAATACAATATGTTGTAATAGAAATAATAGCAATAAAAACTGATCATCCTCCCTCATCGTAAATGGCATGGACCACCACTGGTCTGTAAAAGGTGCTGTCTTTATCAGCATAATAAAAGCTGATAGTATTTCAACCACATAAAATATGCATCCAAGACAAACTGATTGCCTTTTCTCCCCGGTCCCTTAACGTCTTTGAACCGCATTCTATTGATTTATGACATTATTCTGGTGAGCAAGAATTTATTTAGTCTTGTAGGGTAACATACAATGACAGAAGAGAAGCTGCATGTATCTAATTATAGACAAGTTGATTAACAAATAGCCTACCAAAATGTCAGAAATTATATGCAGAAACATATCTAAATCAGGCCCATATCTACATCACTTTATCACATGTAGTCGGGCAGTTGCTGATGGTTATTAGAAATTGCGGGTGGGTGAACAAATAGCTGACTCGAGCAGGGCTGCGGAGGTGATTACATTTTGTCAGCTAGTGATTGTCAAGCAAATAACTGCTGGTCTCAAGGTAATTGACCGTTCATGAACACAAACACATTTAGCATCTCCTGGCTTCCACACCTACAAGCCACTGATCCAGACCCTTTGGAACATCTACTGTTCATTTTAAAAAGTCTAATAAATTAATTTAAGATAGTCTACACCATCACAATAAATCAATTATTTATGTTACACAGGTCTAAAGAAACATGATATAAAGAAAATGTAATCTATTTCAGAAGAACAGAATAGCATACTCTGAGTTTTCCTTATGTTATGCCCTGACCTGGATTTGCCATGATATGCCAAATGGCTGTGGGCTACATTAGTTCATTTAGCAGTCAAGATTTGCTTAGAATTCCGTGGCATTATTTGATATTATTTTATAGTATGAAGAATATAATTGAACATAGTTGAATAAAATAGAATGATTTCAAACGATTTCTGAGGGTGTGCGCGCACGCAGCTATTCTGTGTTGAGCTGTTAACAAAGAAACAGGTCGTCCTGTTTGCTTAATTTAGGGTTATTGATGTGATACAAACGTTGGGCTATATGTTTTGATTTGTATTACATTCTAAGACTGCATGACGCAACTCCAATGAAGATTGGAATAAAGTCACATGAAAGGCATGAGCTCTGCTTTGTTTCATGCACAAGCGGCACACACTTCATCAGTTTCTCATTCACGATTTGACAAGCACTAGATAATGCCCAAGTTTCCTGGCGGCATCCGCCTCGTGTGGCCGTCATGCCTGGCAGTAATGCTTGGCTGTAATGCTTGGCTGTAATGCTTGGCAGTAATGCTTGGCTGTAATGCCATAAAAAATGTCATGCCTTTAGCGGACAGTGGCCGTTGTGCCCTTGGGCTGACTACATTGATGTCAGATTAGAGGGTGCTGACCATCAGCAGCATCAGAGCTTGGAGAAGCCCAGTTACCGTGACAAAAGGGTCAAGTGGAATTTGACTGCGGTCATGACTCTTTACTGCCGGTGTTACGGTAATGTGGTCACCGTAACATCCCCTAGACCCGCGCGCCACTACTACACAACAATACCCCAATAACCCATGTCAAAGTGTAATTATGTTTTTGGAAGTCAATAAGTATTCAAACCCTTTGTTATGCCACGCCTAAATAAGTAGTCCAATTCTGATTAACGAGTCACATAATAGGTTGCATGGACTCACTCTGTGTACAATAATAGTGTTTAACATTTTAGAATGACTACCTCATCCCTGTACCCCACACATAGTTATCTGTAAAGTCCCTCAGTTGAGCAGTGAATTCCAAACACAGATTCAATCACAAAGACTAGGGAGGGAACCCTATTGGTAGATGGGTAAATATAATAAAAAGCAGACATTGAATAACCCTTTGAGCATGGTGAAGTTATTAATCACACTTTTGATTGCGTATCAATACACCTAGTCACTACAAAGACAGGCGTCCTTCCCAACTTGTTGCCGAAAGGGAAGGAAACCGCGTAGGGATTTCGCCATGAAGCAAATGGTGACTTCAAAACAGTTACAGAGTTTAACAACTGTGAAAGGAGAAAACTGAGGATGGGTCAACAACAATGCAGTTACGCCACAACACTAACCAAAATGACAGAGTGAAAAGAAGGAAGTCTGTACAGAATAAAAAATATTCCAAACACGCATCCTGATTGCATTCAATTGAAATGAATGGAAATTAAATTAACTTTACATTATATCCTGAATACAAAGTCTTATGTTTGGAGCAAATCCAACACAACGCACCACTGAGTATGACTTTTCAAATTGTGTCGTGACTTGACTTTGACATGAATCTGAAGACTTTTATTTATGTAATTAACTATGTTTAATTGTTACCTGGTTTAATGAATCATGCGACAACTAGCACATTAGGATCCGGGGCACCATAAGAGTGGTTCTTGAAAGAGTTACCATCTCCTGAATGAAACTTTAAAAGGTCCTATCACCTCTATAAACAGTCAACCTATTAATCATAACCTCGTATCATATCATCATTCTGAACAATCGTAACCTCCTTCATCTACAAAAACCCAAGCCATACTTATGATTCAGTACTACACAAATTGGTTTAATTATTTATTTACGATCTAATTAAATGGGAACACAGGATAAACATACACACTTTGCACCGGTCATTGACTGACGACTTAATACGCTGAAAACAGGTCCCTAGCAGAATGACAACAACATGGCTGCTTGTTAAAGAAGAGATGGAAAGGGAGGGAGAGAGGGACAGAGACACTAAAAATTGGTACATTCAAAAACTACTCTCACCTACAGTAACCATATACTTTGCACACAAACCGCTGCCCGCTTTGAGTAAGAATATCAAGAATGTATTCACGTGAAATGCCTGGGTTCGACGGGGATCTCTCTCGGTGAATAGGGTAGCCTTGGAAAGGAAGTTGGGCCTTTTTGCGGCACGCCTGTAAGACTCTGATTGTCCAAAATGGTTCCGACAAGTCTTCTACTGTTGTCCTTCTCTGCAGTTGTCCGATATCCGGTGACTTGTCGTGTAGTCTGGAACAGAACTACAGAGTTGACTTTCCTTCCATTCACTCCTGAAGAGGCTTCTTTGAAGATAGGCTAGGGGAGTGTATCGCCTCGTGTCGAGATTCAAAGTTCAAACCACTTCAAACGTGCAGCTGCAGCTTCACATCTTTCTGGTCTGATGTGTTTTTTTCTTAACCCAGCATTTATACAATTTGCTCAAAAAGGGCGGTTCCAACAGGTTAACATGCTCTCTGACCTCACTCAGGGCGGTGACTACTCACTGTGCAAAGTTATATATGTATTTAATCTCTTATAGCTTCTCAAATCACATCTCTCTCTTAACAAAACACTTTAATCATTGTTCATATTACATGCACAACACATTGTATGGAAACTTACAGTTTTCCTTTATGACGTTGTTAAATGACTTCACAAAATAACCAACTAACTTAAATTTCACCATTCCCCACGTTCTATGTTAGAAATATTGTTGCAGTATTGATTTACAACAGGGCGTGAGTTGTTAAACCCCCCTCCCCTAGTTATTTCCTTCCCCCCCCTCTAAGGTGAGAGGGTGTCTGATTGAAGTTAATAATTGCAAACCTGATCTGACCTATTTGGATTTTTGTGGACAGTCAAGACAGTATTTTCAATCATGGTGGTGGCTGCATCATGTTATGGGTATGCCTGTCATTGGAAAGGAAATAAATGGAATAGAGCTAAGCACAGAAACAATCTTTGAGGAAAACAAATTGTATTTGTCACATGCGCCAAATGCAACATGTGTAGAGACCTCACCGTCAAATGCTTACTTACAACCACTTAACCAATAATGCAGTTCAAGAAATAGATAAAAGAAAATATTAACTAAATAACCTGAATTAAAATAAAAAAAATAAAAACTTTAAATAAAATAAAAAATGAACACAAAAAAATTACATAACAATAACAAGGTTATATACAGGGGGTACCTGTACCGATGTCAATGTGCGGGGTTACAGGTTAGTCGAGGTCATTTGTAAAGTGACTATGTATAGATAATAAACAGCGTGTAGCAGCAGTGTAGGAGGGTGGGTCAATGTAAATAATCCGGGTGGCCATTTGATTAATTGTTACAGTCTTATGGCTTGGGGGTAGAAGCTGTTAAGGAGCCTTTTGGTCCTAGACTTGGCGCTTCGGTTCCGCTTGCCATGCGGTAGCAGAGAGAACGGTCTACGACTTGGGTGACTGGAGTCTTTGACGATGTTTTGGGCCTTCCTCTGACACCGCCTAGTATATAGGTCCTGGATGTAATGACGTACTGGGCCGTACGCACTACCCTCTGTAGCGCCTTGCGGTCAGATTCCGTGTAGTTTCCATACCAGGCGGTGCCATATCAGTCTACTTTCCAACAGACACTAGGAGACAAATTCACCTTTCAGCAGGACAATAACCTAAAACACAAGGCTAAATATACACTGGAGTTACTTACCAAGACTTCATTGAATGTTCCTAAGTGGCCTAGTTATAGTTTAAAACGTAAATTGGCTTAGAAATCTACGGCAAGACTTGAAAATGCCTGTCTAGCAATGATCAACAACCAACTTGACAGAGCTTGAAGAATTTTAAAAAGAATAATGCTCAAATATTGTACAATCCAGTTGTGCAAAGCTCTTACAGACTTACCCAGAAAGACTCACAGCTGGAATCATGATTCTCAAATAATGAAATTCATGTTTAATTTTTTATATATTTTTTTCCTTCCACTTTGACATTACAAAGTATTTTGTGTAGAAAGAAAGTACAAAGAAATACATTTTTATCCCACCTTGTAACACAACAAAATGTGGAAAAAGTCAAGGGGTGTGAACACTTTCTGAAGGCAATGCACACAGTCACACAGAGACACACACACGGCCACACAAACAGATGTTTGTGCATGTATGGGTTAAGTGTTTATGGGTTAAGGTGTTTGAGATGTTGAGTTTAGATTTGGAAACAGAGTGAAAGTGAGAGAAGCAGGGGATAGGATAAAGAGGGGAGAGGAGGACACACTGTGTTCAGTAGAGCATATATAAGAGTGTGTTGACGTGTCCCTTTAGTCAGGAAATACCATGGCAGCTCCAGGACTGTCAGGCACTACTCCTCAGAGACCCATACTGTCACCCGTTCCTCTCCTCCACCTCTCTTTTTCTACCCCAAAAAACCTTCCCTTTCTCTACCCACTCTTTCCTTCCTCTCGTCTATCCCCTCACCTCTCCTTCTCTCCTAACCCCCCACCCATCCTCTATCAATTCCTCTCCTCTCCTCTCTTCCCTGTCCTCTCTTCCCCTTCTGTCTTCTCTCCCTCTCATCTCCTTTCCCCCTCTACTCCTCCCTTTCCTCTCAGCACTGTCGAGACAGGACATCTGTACATGCCCAACACTGATCTTAACAGACATCTGTTCAACCCCTCACTATGAGACAGGAAGAGATAGGATTGGGAAAATGCAACAAAACTCAAGATTGAATTATGCAAGAGCTCTAGAACAGAATCAAAATGGAGGATGTCAACAGCAACACAAATATTTGACACTGCTGGTCATCTATGAACATTTGAACATCTTTGCCATGTTCTGTTATAATCTCCACCCGGCACAGCCAGAAGAGGACTGGCCACCCCTCATAGCCTGGTCCTCTCTAGGTTTCTTCCTGGGTTCTGGCCTTTCTCGGGAGTTTTTCCTAGCCACCGTGCTTCTACACCTGCATTGCTTGCTGTTTGGGGATTTAGGCTGGGTTTCTGTACAGCACTTTGTGACATCAGCTGATGTAAGAAGGGCTTTATAAATACATTTGATTTGATTTGACAAATACCCAGTGAAATAGCACAGTATCTTACAAATACTTTAACCCCATGCTGAAGAGGCCTACTAAATAAGAGTCAGATAGTGATTCACATCCTTCCTCCTTCACACCTGCAGTTACTGAAGCCACCAGGTGTGGATGAAGCCTAGAGGTGACTAAGAGGCTATTTGATAGCTATGTCCATTCCACCACAAGCCGTTGTGACAGTGTGACGAGGAGAAGAGGCTGGTGTTGACACTCACAGTTCGATGGCTTTGTTCCACATGATGACGTAGCCTGAGAGTGTGAAGGACTCCACGTTGACGATGTGGATATTGCCTTTCTCTGTGCCGATGTACAGCCATTTACTTTGGAAGGGCAGGTGGACGAACGTGATCCTGGAGGAAGGAGAGAAATGAGAAAGTTTATGTAGGAGTTAAGAGACACAGAGAAATAGAGACACAGGGGTAGTAAAAGTGGTAGCATTAGACAAAGAGAGAGAAAAAGAGAAAGACAGAAGTGTTTTGCTGATGATATCCTATTGCATTTAAAACACAGAAACTGTGCAGTTTAAGAATCTTCCTTGTTTTCTACAGTGAGCTAATAATGCTGAGCTGAGAACAAGGTGACGGTGGAGGTGTTTAAAACTCTATTCGGCAATTAATTACCGGACTGATACGAGAGAAGAGGACTGAACCAGAACACGTTACCCTTCCTTCCATGCTCTCCATTTACCCATCTGTGTCATCTTCATTCTTTCATCAATTTGTCCAATAATTCCACTTGTCCTTCAACCATCAATTAATCCATTCATCCATCTCTCTATGTGAAGTTTAATGAACGGTCAAAAGCTTTTGAAACCTACATCCGTCTCTACCTGAGTCAGCCTCTACCCCCAAGCCATAGGACTCCTAATAGGTCTCCTAAATACTCATGACTGCTAAATAGTTAATTAATGTTTACCTAAACTATCTGCACTGAACCTATCTTGCACGGACTCTATGCACAATCCCAAGACTACACACTACCATATACATATTTACACACACTGCACTGACATTCTCACACAAAACCCATGCACATTCACTGCATACGCACATGCATACATAACACACACACACATACCAACAACACTCTCACATACACACATACCTCCACCTTACCTGTCACCCTAAACCCACTTCGATTTGCTTACCGCCCCAATAGGCCACCGACAATGCAATCGCCATCACACTGCACACTGCCTTATCCCATCTGGACCAGAGGAAAACCTATGTAAGAATGCTGTTTATTGACTATAGCTCAGCATTCAACACCATATTACCCTCCAAGATCATCATTAAGCTTGAGGCCCTGGGTCTGAACCCCACCCTGTGCAATTGGGTTCTGGACTTCCTAACGGAGCGTCCTCTCAGGTGGTGAAGATAGAAAGCAACATCTACACTTCACTGATCCTCAACACTGGGGCCCCACAAAGGTGTGTGCTCAGCCCCCTCCTGTACTCTCTGTTCACCCATGACTGTGTGGTCATGCACGCCTCCAACTCAATCATGAAGTTTACAGATGACACAACAGTAGTAGGCTTGATTACCAACAATGACGAGACAGCCTACAGGGAGGAGGGTAAGGCTCTATGAATGTGGTGTCAGGAAAATAACCTCTGACTTCAGGACTTCAGAAAACAGCAGAGGGAGCACCCCCCTATCCACATCGATGGGACAGCAGTGGAAAAGGTGGAAAGTTTTAAGTCCCAGGCATACATATCACTGACAAACTGACATAGTCCACCCACACAGACAGTGTGGTGAAGAAGGCGCAACATCGCCTCTTCAACCTCAGGAGGCTGAAGAGATTTGGCTTGTCACCTAAAACCTCATAAACTTTTACAGATGCACAATTGAGAGCATCCTGTTGGGCTGTATCACCACCTGGTATGACAACGGCACCTCCCACAATCACAGGGCTCTCCAGAGGGTGGTGCGGTCTGCACAAAGCATCACCGGGGGCAAACTACCCGCCCTCCAGGACACCTACAGCACCGATGTCATAGGAAGGCCAAAAAGAGCATCAAGGACAACAACCACCCGAGCCACCACCTGTTCATCCCGCTATCATCCCGAAGGCAAGGTCAGTACAGGTGCATCAAAGCTGGGACTGAGAAACTGAAAAACAGCTTCTTTCTCAAGGCCATCAGACTGTTAAATAACCATCACTAGCACAGTGAGGCTGCTGCCTACAATACACAGACTTGAAATCATTAGCCACTTTAATAAATGGAACACTCGTCACTTTAATAATGTTTGCATATCTTGCATTACTCATCTCATATGTATATACTGTACTGTATACTATATCTTAGTCTATGCCGCTCTGACATTGGGCATCCATATATTTATATATTCTTAATTCCATTCCTTTACTTAGATTTGTGTGTAATAGGTATTTGTTGTGAAATTGTTAGATATTACTGCACTGTCGGAACTAGAAGAAGAAGCATTTCGCTACACCCGCAATAACAAATGCTAAACCTGTGTATGTGACCAATACAATTTGATTTGATACCAACACAACACAAACACACACACACACACTTTTGCACTCATCATATGCTGCTGCTACTCTGTTCTTTATTTTACTCTAATTATTATCTATCCTGATGCCTTGTCACTTTATCCTGCCTTCATGTACATAACTACCTCAAATACCTTATTATTATCTATCCGGATGCCTAGTCACTTTATCCTGCCTTCACGTACATATCTACCTCAAATACCTCATACCCCTGCACACTGATCTGGTACTGGTACTCCCTGTATATAGCTCTGTATAGTTTGGAATAGGTCATAAGCAAGCATTTCATGGTTAAGTCTACACCCGTTGTATTCGACGGATATGACATACAATTTGATTTGACCGATGACCCAATGGTCATCTAACCCCAATCAGGACTAATATACCTGAACCAAGCACTTCTAATCAGAGCCACACTCTTTCAGGGATTTTTATTTTAATTCATTTTTGATTTAACCTTTATTTAACTAGGCAAGTCAGTTTAGAACAAATTCTTATTTTACAATAACGAAATACCCCGGCCAAACCCTCCCCTAACCTGGACGATGCTGGGCCAATTGTGCGCCATCCTATGGGACTTCCGGTCACGGCTGGTTGTGATACAGCCCAGGATCGAACCAGGGTCTGTAGTGATGCCTCTAGCACTGAGATGCAGTGCCTTAGACCACTACGCCACTCAGGAGACAAGGGAAGGAGGGTAAGGAAAGAGGAGAGAAAGGATGATGGGGAGGAAGAAGAATAGCAACATTGTGGAGGAAGCTGACGGGTGCGTATCTCATGGTGAATGTAGAGGATTCAAGCCCAAATCTGATCCAAAAATGCCCTTAAAAAATGCACACTGCAGCCATTTCAGAGCTTTAACATGAGAATCATGGGCATGACGCATCACACCATCCCTAGATCATTCATCATCATCCATGTCCTATCCCTAACGTTTGACATCCCTATTTTGAATTGAACCGTCAATATACTGAGATTGAGAGAAATGTATAATAAATGTAGTTGGGGCTCCCGAGTGGCACAGCGGTCTAAGGCACTGCATCTCCCACTACAGACCCTGGCTCAATTCCAGGCCTTATCAAAACTGGCCATGATTCGGAGTCCCATTTGGAGTCCCTTAGGGCACAGTTCGCCCAGCGTCGTTGTGGTTTGGCCGGGGTAGGCCGTCATTGTAAATAAGAATTTGTTCTTAAACTGACTTGCCTAATTAAATGAAGGTAAAAAAAGAGAAACTCAGTGTCATTCCTCTTGTCTAATGTTTAAGACATTGGCTGCTCCCATGGGAGACCCAGGTTCTAATCCCACAGGTTATGAAAGCAGATGTGAAATTTAGAATATCGTGTGAGAAAGGTCAGAAAACAAAAAATCTTCTTCTTGAAGTTCCATGTTTTCTTTTCTTTTTTTTCTTCTTCAAATAAACGTGAAAAATGTACATCTGAAAACTCAGATGTACATTTCAGTTCTCTCTCTCTCTTTCTGTACTAAAGAGATCCTGTCCTATAGGCTCTGCTCATCCCTGTCTTTCCCTGACTCGTCCCCAATGACGTATGACACACAACTCAAGAACACATCATCATCTGGTTCTGTTGGACTGGATACACACATCACACCCGCACAAAGACCCCTCACGCATGCTCACAGCTGTACACACAGCTCTCCCTCTCCTTTTCCTCCTCTCCAATCTTTCCCTTTCTCTCTCTCTCTTCCTGTGTCCATCTTCTGGATTCTCTTTTTCACATGCACCACAAACCCAATCCCCCTCCTCCATGTGTTTTTCTCCCTCTCCGTCTGTCTCTCTGTATCTTTCTGGCTGAAAGGCAGTAGTGAGAAGCAATGCATACTGTCAGACTGTACACACACACACAAGCATACACACACACACACACCTGAGTAGAGCTGGTGCTTGTCTCCACTCCACTGCTCTGCAGTACCATGAATATATTCATGGGGTTGAGGAGAGGCGTCGGGCTGCTCGACATGCATCACATACACATACACATACACTCATTCATGCATACACACTTGTTCACACACACACAACAGACGCACACATGCATATCTGGTCATGACAGCTAGTGGCGTTATCACATAGCCATTAGGTGGTAGGCAATTGATTTCAGGTGTTGTGCCATAGACCCAGATCAGACGTGTGTGTGTGTGTGTGTGTGTGTGTGTGTGTGTGTGTGTGTGTGTGTGTGTGTGTGTGTGTGTGTGTGTGTGTGTGTGTGTGTGTGTGTGTGTGTGTGTGTGTGTGTGTGTGTGTGTGTGTGTGTGTGTGTGTGTGTATGCGTACAGTGGCTTGCGAAAGTATTCACCCCCTTGGCATTTTTCCAATTTTGTTGCTTTACTACTTGGAATTAAAATACATTTTGGTGGGTTTGTATCATTTGATTTACACAACATGCCTACCACTTTGAAGATGCTATGAAACAAACAAGAAATAAGACAAAAACACAGACAACTTGAGCGTGCATAACTATTCACCCCCCCAAAGTCAATACTTTGTAGAGCCACCTTTTGCAGCAATTACAACTGCAAGTCTCTTGGGGTATGACTCTATAAGCTTGGCACATCTAACCACGGGGATTCTTGCCCATTCTTCAAGGCACAACTGCTCCAGCTCCTTCAAGTAGGATGTTTTTTTATTATTTTCTATTCCTTTATTTAACTTGGCAAGTCAGTTAAGAACAAATTCTTATTTTCATTTATGGCCTAGGAACATTGGGTTAACTGCCTTGTTCAGGGGCAGAATTATTCATTTTTACCTTTTCAGCTAAAGGATTTGATCTTGCAACCTTTCGGTTACTAGTCCAACGCTCTAGCCACTAACGCTCTAGCCACCTGCCGCCTTACTAGGATACCTGCCAGGTTCGGCTTGGTTGCATCAGATCTTATTTAGAGGCTTCATAGCAAAGGAGGTGAATACATTTGCACACACCACTTTTACATAAAAAAAAGAAGTAATTTTTTGAAACAAGTCATTTTTTTCATTTCACTTCACCAATGTGGACTATTTTGTGTATGTCCATTACATGAAATCAAAATCAAAATCAATTTAAATTACAGGTTGTAATGCAACAAAATAGGAAAAATGCCATGGGGGATGAATACTTTTGCACGGCACTGTGCGTGTGTGTGAGATAACTAATCGAGGGTTCCTCTGGCACACACTTAGCGACATCCCCAGGGTTGATTGGAAAAGAAAAGTAAGGAACATAATTGCACATGAGTTTGTCTAAGTGCTTTTACATCTCGCAAGTGCCTATCATATCTAGAAGACGCTTCTCAAGGATGAGTCCAGCTTTAAAGGTGCTACACCTAGAATTTCTCAGAATTTCTCCTGTATGTGAAAGCTAGGTGAATTGCAACAGCACTAGGCTGCATTCAAAACGAATCTCCCCCTCCCCATAACCTGGCAGAGACGTTCAGCTTTGGTCCACCAGCTTCAAACAGCTTTAAAAACAATATATTTTGTTTTTGACAATATATTTCACACTGATTTAGATGGTACAATGATTCTCACATAAATTAAATTGAGCGAACGGTGTAGAAGTTTTGCAACCAGGAAATTACAGAGTGATTTCTAATAGATCACAGCCAAAGTCAAAACAGCTTTCCCATTTTGACAACAGATGGTTTCACTCCAGAGGAAATAGATGTCATTCCAGGGGACAGAGACCATTAATAACCTTCTATAATGACCTTTTTAGACTTATCTTATCTTATCTTATCCTGTTGCAATTTGTATCTTTTTAAGTGGTTCTGAGTGCAATTTATACATATTCATTCTCCCACGTCTGGTTGCTCATTCTCGGCAGGTGACCATTGATTGCTCTGGCGACCTCTGGGTCTGTCTCTGCCACCTGGGGAGGTTCTGGTTCTTTAACCTGGCGCTATTCAATCAATCAAATGTATTTATAGAGCCCTTTTTACATCAGCACTGTCACAAAGAAACCGAGCCTAAAACTCCAGAGAGCAAGCAATGCAGATGTAGAGGCTTGTTGGCTAGGAAAAACTCCATAAAAAAGGCAAGAACCTACTGATGGTGCAAGTAGATAATGGGGACTGGCTGTGGTGATCCCATTCCTGGTTCTCACTCCTTGCATTAGACCATTCATCCCCTTGGTCCCTCTCTGTCTGTCCTATCAGTTTCACTCATCCTGACCGATTGGCGTATGTGATCCACATTGGGAGGGCCCCCATCAGCGGTGCCTCTTTTCACCCTGCCTCCAATTCAAATTGGCCTGTCTCACATCGAACAAGACCCAATCGGACCCATCTGTCTCAGTGGTCAGTTTCTCAAACCCCCTCGTTGGCTATGTTGTGTGGTATACTCCAAACACTCTCCAATGGAACACCTCGAGTGGTATCTTGTCTCCCGTGGCTTTGGCTGTGGGTAGGTTGTGGCTTCCCACTGGGTGAGCATGAGTGTGCTTGGGTCTCCTCCATCACTGGAGGACTGTGCCCCACTGCATGCCTAATTCCAGAGAGGGAGCCAAAGAATTGGCTGCCACATCCAAGGAAGGCAGCAGGTGCGCAAATGATCTACTCCCGACTCGGGGATATAGTGGCGAAAAATAACAGTACAGGACGCTTTCGAGTCTCCGTCTTTGGAAGGAGTAGCCTACACTTTAAATCACTTTAAAGAGGATCCATTATTGATGTTCAGAACTGATTGTTGGAAGCATATTTACAGTGGTCAGAAACTTCTGAAAGTGACACAACAGTGGTGGTTTCTCTAATGATGGCCTCGCCTGGTTCACTAACTACTTCCCAGATAGAGTTCAGTGAGTCCAATCGTAGGGCCTATTGCCCAGGCCTCTGGCATTCTCTATAGGGGTGCCACAGGGCTCAATTCTCAGGCCGACTCTTTTCTCTGCATATATCAATGATGTTGCTCTTGATTCTTTGATCCACCTCTATGCAGACGACACCATTCTGTATACATCTGGCCCTTCTTTGGACACTGCGTTAACAAACTTACAAACGAGCTTCAACGGCAAACAAACCCTCCTTCCGTGGGCTCCAACTGCTCTTAAATGCTAGTAAAACTAAATGCATGCTCTTCAACCGATAGCTGCCCGCACCTGCCCGCACGACTAGCATCACTACTCTGGATGGTTCTGACTGGGAATATGTGGACAACTACAAATACCTAGGTGTCTGGCAAGACTGTAAACTCTCCTTCCAGACTCACATTAAGCATCTCCAATCCAAAGTTAAATCTAGAATCAGCTTCCAATTTTTCAACAAAGCCTCCTTCACTCATGCTGCCAAACATACCCTCGTAAAACTGACTATCCTATCGATCCTTGACTTCGGTGATGTCGTTTACAAAATAGCCTCCAACACTCTGCTCAGCAAATTGGGTGCAGTCTATTACAGTGCCATCCGTTTTGTCACCAAAGCCCATATACTACCCAGCACTGCGACTTGTATGCTCTCGTTGGCTGGACCTCGCTAGATATTCGTCGCCAAACACACTGGCTCCAGGTCATCTATAAGTCTTTGCTAGTTAAAGCTCCACCTTATCTCAGCTCACTGGTCACCATAGCAACACCCACCCGTAGCACGTGCTCCAGCAGGTACATTTTACTGGTCATCCCCAAAGCCAATTCCCCCTTTGGCCGCCTTTCTTTTCAGTTCTCTGCTGCCATTGACTGGAACGAATTGCAAAAATCACTAAAGTTGGAGACATATCTCCCACACCAACTTTAAGCGTCAGCTGTCAGAAAATCTTACCGCTCGCTGCAGCTGTACACAGACCATCTGTATATAGCCCATCCAACCAACTACTTACCTCATCCCCGTATTTGTTTTGGTTTTTCTATTCTTTTGCACATCAGTATTTCTACTTGCACATCCTCATCTGCACATATATCACTCCAGTGTATTTTGCTAAATTGTAATTACTTTGCCACTATTGGCCTATTTATTGCCTTAACTCCTTACTTCATTTGCACACACTGTATACAGATTTTTCTATTGTGTTATTGACTGTATGTTTGTTTATCCCATGTGTTACTTGTTGTTTTTGTCGCACTGCTTTGCTTTAAATTGGCCAGTTCGCAGTTGTAAATTAGAACTTGTTCTCAACTGGCCTATCTGGTTAAATAAAGGTGAAATAAAAAAATAAAACACAATGCTCCATAATGACAAAGCAAAAACTGTGTTTTTTTTGTACAAAATGTATATATATATATATATATATAAAAAATGTCACATTTACATAAGTATTCAGACCCTTTACTCAGCACTTTGTTGAAGCACCTTTGGAAGCGATTACAGCCTCAAGTCTTCTTAGGTATGACGCTACAAGCTTGGCACACTTGTATCTGGGGAGTTTCTCCCATTCTTCTCTGCAGATCCTTTCAAGCTCTTTCACATTGGATGGGGAGCGTTGCTGCATAGCCATTTTCAGGTCTCTCCAGAGCTTTTCGATTTGGTTCAAGTTTGGGCTCTGGCTGGGCTACTCAAGGACATTCCGAGAATTGTCCCAAAGCCACTCCTGCATTGTCTTGACTGTGTGCTTAGGGTCATTGTCCTGTTGGAAGGTGAACCTTCACACCAGTCTGAGGTCCTGAGTGGTCTGGAGCTGGTTTCATCAAGGGTTCCTCTGTACTTTGTGCCGTTCATCTTTCCATCGATCCTGACTAGTCTCCCAGTCCCTGTCTCTGAAAACACCAATGCTGCCACCACCATGCTTCACTGTAGGGATGGTGCCAGGTTTCCTCCAAATGTGACGCTTGGCATTCAGTCCAAAGAGTTCAATATTGTTTTCATCAGACAAGATAATCTTGTTTCTGATGGTCTGAGAGTCCTTTAGGTGTCTCTTGTCAAACTCCAAGCGGGCTGTGATGTGCCTTTTACTGAGTAGTGGCTTCCGTCTGCCAACTCTACCATAAAGGCCTGATTGGTGGAGAAATGCAGAGATGGTTGTCCTTCTGGAAGGTTCTCCCATCTCCACAGAGGAACTCAGCTCTGTAATAGTGCCAATCAGGTTTTTGGTCAATTCCCTGACCAAGGCCCGTCTCCCCCAATTGCTCAGTTTGGCCTGGCGGCCAGCTCTAGGAAGAGTCTTGGTGGTTCCAAACTTCTTCCATTTAAAAATGATGGAGGCCACTGAGTTCTAGGAGACCTTCAATGATGCAGACATGTTTTTTTTACCCTTCTCTAGATCTGTGCCTCGACAAAATCCTATCTCGGAGCTCTACGGACAATTCCTTCGACCTCATGGTTTGATTTTTGCTCTGACATGCACTGTCAACTGTGGGACCTTACATAGACAGGTGTGTGCTTTCCAAATCATGTACAATCAATTGAATTTACCACAGGTGGACTCCAATCAAGTTGTAGAAACATCTCAATGATGATCAATGGAAACAGGATGCACCTGAGCTCAATTTCGAGTCTCATAGCAAATGGTCTGAATACTAACATTTGAAGTCGGAAGTTTACATACACTTAGGTTGGAGTCATTAAAACTTGTTTTTCAACCACTCCGCAAATTTCTTGTTCACAACCTATAGTTTTGGCAAGTTGGTTAGGACATCTACTTTGTGCATGACACAAGTAATTTTTCAAACAATTGTTTACAGACAGATCATTTCACTTATAATTCACTTTTTCACAATTCAAGTGGGTCCGAAGTTTACATACACTAAGTTGACTGTGCCTATAAACAGCTTGGAAAATTCCAGAAAATTATGTAATGGCTTTAGAAGCTTCTGATAGGCTAATTGACATCATTTGAGCCAATTGGAGGTGTACCGATGGATGTATTTCAAGGCAAACTCAGTGCCTCTTTGCTTGACATTGTGGGAAAATCAAAAGAAATCAGCCAAGACCACAGAAAACAAATTGTAGACCTCCACAAGTCTGGTTCATCCTTGGGAGCAATTTCCAAACGCCTGAAGGTTCCAATGGCTAAAGTACAACAAAGTCAAGGTATTGGAGTGGTCATCACAAAGCCCTGACCTCAATCCTATAGAAAATGTGTGGGCAGAACTGAAAAAGTGTGTGCGAGCAAGGAGGCCTACAGACCTGACTCAGTTACACCAGCTCTGTCAGGAGGAATGGGCCGAAATTCACCCAACTTATAGCAGGAAGCTTGTGGAAGGCTGCCTGAAACATCTGACCCAAGTTACAGAATGTAAAGGCAATGCTACCAAATACTAATTGAGTGTATGTAAACGTCTGACCCACTGGGAATGTGATGAAAGAAATAAAAGCTGAAATAAATAATTTTCTCTACTATTATTCTGACATTTCACATTCTTAAAATAAAGTGGTGATCCTAACTGACCTAAGACAGGGAATGTTTAACTTGTATTAAATGTTAGGATTTGTGAAAAACTGAGGTAAAATGTATTTGGCTAAGGTGTTTGTAAACTTCCGACTTCAACTGTATGTATAAATAAGACATTTCTAAAAACCTGTTTTCACTGTTCACTGTTATTATGGGGTATTGTGTGTGGAATGTTTTAGTAAATCTATTTTAGAATGAGGCTGTAACGTCGCAAAATGAGGAAAAAGTCAAGTGGTCTGAAAACTTTCCGAATGCCCTGTATCTGTTTTTTTTTACTTTAAAGCTGGAATCCTTAATAGTGAAACAGCCACGTCTGTTTGTGATTTTAAAATAAAGTTCTGGCGTATAATGAACACTTTTTCCCCTCGGAGCATGATATGTGCTGTAACAAAAACAATAATGGTAGTGGGGTGGCCAGTGGCGCTGTTTCCCCGTCCTGCGGATACCATCTTTAATTTTAGAATAATATTTTTTGAAATTTTGATTTGGCCAAATGGCAACTCCCTAAATACACGTACACAGAACATATGTGTCCCCTGTCCTCCTCCTTTTACATAACTCACTCAGCCCTGCGTCCGGAACTTCATCTCCTCCTCCTGTGAAAGAAGGGATGAAAATAGAAATGAAATGAGAAGCAACGCAGTGTGCATGCATGCGTGTGTGTGCGCACGCGTTTGTACGTGTGGGCTGTGTTATTAAAAAGTAGCTGGCCAATTAAGTCCTCTGTCTCCACTCTCTTAGATGTGGGCTATTTAAAAGCATGCCCTTTAATTGGCTGTGCTGTCAGATCAGCTTTGTCTTGGGGCCTAAATGAGAGTTCTGGTTAGAGAACTAACCGGCCCAGTCCTGCCTACACAGAACCAGTCCCAGACCAAACACATGTGATTCTCCACTCCCTTATAGTAAGTAACGCAGGGCAACAGATTTTTTATGAACTATGTAGGGGATTTGTTCCTCCAGTATGCAATATACCTTGAGGTTGGGGTTCTGTTTGTGGACACTGCGTGTGCTGTGCTGTGCGTGTGTGTGTGTATCACATCAGCTTCATCTAACTCGGCCAGTAAAAAATAAATGCTGAAATGCCTGCATCTGCAGCCAGGAGGCGACAGAGCCCCCACAGCCACAATGACTTGGCATTACTCCTGTCCTCTCTTTTGCTTTCATCCCCTCTTATCTCCTCTCCAATCCTCTTCTCTTCTCCCCTCCTCCTGTTCTCTCCTTTCCTTTCCTCTCCATGGCTCCCCTCACCTTTCCTCCTTTCTTATTTCCTCCCCTCCTCTTCTTTCCTCCATCCCCTCTCACTGACCCACTGACTCTGCCACTACTTTGTGAATGGACCACAGTGCTCCAACAAGACTTTCTCTGTCCTCATCTCAGCATATCTAATGGGACTGGATCAGTTATAGTTGTAGCTGGGAGGGATTTCTGCAACACATCAACTATTTTCTGATCAGCGCTGGTGAAGGAGAGGAGACAAGGAGGTGGCAAAGGAGATGACGAAGGAGACGACGTAGAAGGGGGAGCACCCGGTTGAGAGATTGGGGACATGGTCTTTCTCTAATCCTGAACAGTAGTTTGTCATTGATGTTGCTTCAAAGTTGTTACCTCAACACCATTTATCAGTGTCACTTAAAAGTCTGATAAGTGGACTCGATCGGCTGTGCCTGTTTTAAAAACATTCCAAGCCGTGTGTGAGCATTTCAGTCACACAGAATATCAAAGAGAGAGGATAACGACATCTCTACCTTGACCTACACTGGCACACCTATACTGTCTATCCTAACAATATGGGAAAGAATAGTTTCCAAATCAAATCAAATTTTATTTGTCACATACACATGGTTAGCAGATATTAATGCGAGTGTAGCGAAATGCTTGTGCTTCTAGTTCCGACAACGCAGTAATAACCAACAAGTAATCTAACTAACAATTCCTAAACTACTGTCTTATACACAGTTTAAGGGGATAAAGAATATGTACATAAGGATATATGAATGAGTGATGGTACAGAGCAGCATAGGCAAGATACAGTAGATGGTATCGAGTACAGTATATACATATGAGATGAGTATGTAAACAAAGTGGCATAGTTAAAGTGGCTAGTGATACATGTATTACATAAGGATGCAGTCGATGATATAGAGTACAGTATATACGTATGCATATGAGATGAATAATGTAGGGTAAGTAACATTATATAAGGTAGCATTGTTTAAAGTGGCTAGTGATATATTTACATCATTTCCCATCAATTCCCATTATTAAAGTGGCTGGAGTTGAGTCAGTGTCAGTGTGTTGGCAGCAGCCACTCAATGTTAGTGGTGGCTGTTTAACAGTCTGATGGCCTTGAGATAGAAGCTGTTTTTCAGTCTCTCGGTCCCAGCTTTGATGCACCTGTACTGACCTCGCCTTCTGGATGATAGCGGGGTGAACAGGCAGTGGCTCGGTGGTTGATGTCCTTGATGATCTTTATGGCCTTCCTGTAACGTTGGGTGGTGTAGGTGTCCTGGAGGGCAGGTAGTTTGCCCCCGGTGATGCGTTGTGCAGACCTCACTACCCTCTGGAGAGCCTTACGGTTGAGGGTGGAGCAGTTGCTGGTACCAGGCGGTGATACAGCCTGCCAGGATGCTCTCGATTGTGCATCTGTAGAAGTTTGTGAGTGCTTTTGGTGACAAGCCGAATTTCTTCAGCCTCCTGAGGTTGAAGAGGCGCTGCTGCGCCTTCTTCACGATGCTGTCTGTGTGAGTGGACCAATTCAGTTTGTCTGTGATGTGTATGCCGAGGAACTTAAAACTTGCTACTCTCTCCACTACTGTTCCATCGATGTGGATAGGGGGGTGTTCCCTCTGCTGTTTCCTGAAGTCCACAATCATCTCCTTAGTTTTGTTGACATTGAGTGTGAGGTTATTTTCCTGACACCACACTCCGAGGGCCCTCACCTCCTCCCTGTACGCTGTTTCGTCGTTGTTGGTAATCAAGCCTACCACTGTTGTGTCGTCCGCAAACTTGATGATTGAGTTGGAGGCGTGCGTGGCCACGCAGTAGTGGGTGAACATGGAGTACAGGAGAGGGCTCAGAACGCACCGTTGTGGGGCCCCAGTGTTGAGGATCAGCGGGAGGAGATGTTGTTACCTACCCTCACCACCTGGGGGCGGCCCGTCAGGAAGTCCAGTACCCAGTTGCACAGGGCGGGGTCGAGACCCAGGGTCTCGAGCTTGATGACGAGCTTGGAGGGTACTATGGTGTTGAATGCCGAGCTGTAGTCGATGAACAGCATTCTCACATAGGTATTCCTCTTGTCCAGATGGGTTAGGGCAGTGTGCAGTGTGGTTGAGATTGCATCGTCTGTGGACCTATTTGGGCGGTAAGCAAATTGGAGTGGGTCTAGGGTGTCAGGTAGGGTGGAGGTGATATGGTCCTTGACTAGTCTCTCAAAGCACTTCATGATGACGGAAGTGAGTGCTACGGGGCGGTAGTCGTTTAGCTCAGTTACCTTAGCTTTCTTGGGAACAGGAACAATGGTGGCCCTCTTGAAGCATGTGGGAACAGCAGACTGTTATAGGGATTGATTGAATATGTCCGTAAACACACCAGCCAGCTGGTCTGCGCATGCTCTGAGGGCGCGGCTCGGGATGCCGTCTGGGCCTGCAGCCTTGCGAGGGTTAACACATTTAAATGTTTTACTCACCTCGGCTGCAGTGAAGGAGAGACCGCATGTTTCCGTTGCAGGCCGTGTCAGTGGCACTGTATTGTCCTCAAAGCGGGCAAAAAAGTTATTTAGTCTGCCTGGGAGCAAGACATCCTGGTCCGTGACTGGGCTGGATTTCTTCCTGTAGTCCGTGATTGACTGTAGACCCTGCCACATGCCTCTTGTGTCTGAGCCGTTGAATTGAGATTCTACTTTGTCTCTGTACTGACGCTTAGCTTGTTTGATAGCCTTACGGAGGGAATAGCTGCACTGATTGTATTCAGTCATGTTACCAGACACCTTGCCCTGATTAAAAGCAGTGGTTCGCGCTTTCAGTTTCACGCGAATGCTGCCATCAATCCACGCTTTCTGGTTAGGGAATGTTTTAATCGTTGCTATGGGAACGACATCTTCAACGCACGTTCTAATGAACTCGCACACCGAATCAGCGTATTCGTCAATGTTGTTATCTGACGCAATACGAAACATGTCCCAGTCCACGTGATGGAAGCAGTCTCCTCTTCCACTTCCCCTCATCCTCCCCTCAGCTCTGTGGGAATGTGTCTCGTCTCCTGGGGTTCAGTGTACAGGACTGTTGAGTTCACTCCTGTTGCTCAGGGAGCCAGGCAGGCTGTGTTTGAGAGCCGCGCTCACTAAATGTCACACACAGTCACAGACTCGGCAGGAACACATTCAGCCTGTAAAGACGCTGCCGGGCACCTGTCCGTCACATCAGCAGCGATTAGCTCTGACGGTTAACCCCTATCAGACTGAGGGATCATGGAAGGAACACCGTTATTAGCTCTGATGCTTAAACCCTGTGTCTGTCACTGGAGCAGACAGTTAGTTGACCCTTCCCACTTGAAGTGGGGTGATTCTGCCCCCCAGTAACTTGCTGTTTGACTGCAACGTTATTAAGTCAACATAAAAATACAACTACGGATGCTTTCTAATAATTTAATAATTTGATTAATTACCCAATTAAACTAAGATTACATAATTCAGAATAGGATCAGCTAACAGCTTGGAAATACTCAAAGAACAGTGTGTGTGTGTGTGTGTGTGTGTGTGTGTGTGTGTGTGTGTGTGTGTGTGTGTGTGTGTGTGTGTGTGTGTGTGTGTGTGTGTGTGTGTGTGTGTGTGTGTGTGTGTGTGTGCGTGTGTGTAAGGTCACATCTACACCTCATGTTGGGGCTGGGAAGGAGCGATTGATCAGAATAATCTAGTTGCTGGGTTGGGAAGAAGGAGAAGGGGAGGATGAAAGAGGCAAATCAGGTGCACATATGTCACCTCCTTTACCCTGGCGCGGGACAGGACTGACAGATACCCTTTATACATAAGCCTTGGTTTATATAGAGCAGAATGATTGCCAGTGAACAGACAGGAGCATGCAACACGCTACTAAACACACTACTAAACACAAGACCTCCTCCATTCCTGTCATTATTGAAAGAGATTGTAATATCTCACATCTCAAAATAGGACTACTTAATGTTAGATCCCTCACTTCCAAGGCAGTCATAGTCAATGAACTAATCACTGAGCATAACCTTGATGTGATTGGCCTGACTGAAACATGGCTCAAGCCTGATACATTTATTGTGTTAAATAAGGCCTCTCCTCCTGGTTACCCTAGTGACATATCCCCTGCGCATCCCACAAAGGCAGATGCACAGATATTTCAATGAACCCCCGAAAAAGATGGCGTTCTAATATTTTAGCTTCTAGTCATGAAGCCTACACAATAACTTTGTATATCTACTGTACTGTTTACAGGGCTCCTGGGCCGTATACAGCATTCCTCATTGAGGTCCCTGAATTCCTAACGGATCTTGTAGTCATGGCAGATCATATTCACATTTTTGGTGACTTCAATATTCACATGGCAATGTCCACAGACACACTCCAAAAGGCTTTCGGAGCCATCATTGACTCCGTGGGTTTTGTCCAACATGTCTCTGGACATGCATTGCCACAGTCATACCCTGGATTTAGTTTTGTCCCATGGCATAAATATTGTTAATCTAAATGTTTTTCTTTATAAAACTGGACTATTGGACCACCATTTTATTACATTTGCGATCGCAACAAATAATCTGTTTAGACCCCAACCGAGGATTATCAAAAGCCACGTTATAAATTCTTGGACAACCCAAAGATTCCTAGATGCCTTTCCAGACTCCCTCCAACTACCCAAGGACATCGGAGTACAAAAATATGTTAACCTCCTAACTGAAGAGCTATATGTAACCTTGCGTAATACCCTATATGCAGTTGCACCTCTAAAACAAAAAACATTTGTCAATAAGAAATTAGCTCCCTGGTATAGAGAAAATACCCAAGTCCTGAAGCAAGCTTCCAGAAATGAAATGTTTTTGAAATGTTTTTGACACTGTAGCAAAGCGAACTTAGCTAACTGGACTTCACGTCAGCAGTGATGAATTCATGAACTTCTTTGACGAAAAGATCATGATCATTAGAAAGCAAATTACGGAACCTCTTTGAATCTGCTTATTTCTCCAAAACTCAGTTGTCCTGCACAGAACTGCCAAGACCTAAGATCAATGGAGACACTCAAGTTTTTTTATTCTGTATCTTTCGACTCATTCACAAAAATATTAATTGCATCTAAACCTTCCAGCTGCCTACTGGACCCTATTCCAACTAAACTACTGATGAGCTACTTCCTGTGCTTGGCCCTCCTATGTTGAACATAATAAATTGTTCCCTATCCTCCGGGTGAGTACCAAACTCACTACAAATGTCAGTAACAAAGCTCCTGAAAAAGCCAAACCTTGACTCTGAAAATGTAAAAGAATATCAGCCGGGCCTCCCGAGTGTCGCAGCGATCCAAGGCACTGCATTGCAGTGTTGCGGCATCACAACAGCCTGGGGTTCGATCCTAGGCTGTAGTGTCACAACCAGCCGTTACTGGGAGTCTCATAGGACGGAGCACAATTGGCCCAGCGCCGTCCAGGTTAGGGGAGAGTTTGGCCGGGGGGCTTTACTTGGCTCATTGTGCTCTAGCAACTCCTTGTGGTGGGCTGGGTGCCTGCAGGCTAACCTTGGTCGTCAAGGTGAATGGTGTTTCCTCTGACACATTGGTGCGACTGGCTTCCGGGTTAAGCAGGCATTGTGTTAAGAAGCGTGGCTTGGCGGGTCATGTTTCGGAGGATGCATGACTCGACCTTCGTCTTGCAGTGATAAGACAAGATCGTAATCACAAAATTGGGGAGAAATAGAGGGTATACATTTTTTTTAAATATAATTTTTAAAAATAATATCGTCCTATGTCGAATCTCCCATTCCTCTCACAATTTGGGAAAAAATGTGTTGTGCAGCAACTCCCTGCCTTCCCGAAGACAAATAATGGATACAAAACGCTCCAGTCGGGTTTTAGACCCCATCAAAGCACTGACACTGCACTTGTGAAGGTGGTACATTACCTTTTAAAGGCGTCAGACCAAGGTTCTGCATCTGTCCTCCTACTAGACCTTAGTGAAGCTTTGGAAAGATTGGAAACCCTAATAGGTCTACATGGACAAGTTATTGCCAGGTTTACAATACCCTGCAAAAGTATTAACCCCCCTTTGGCATTTTTCCCATTTTGTTGCATTACAACGTGTAATATAAATAGGTTTTAAGTTGGACGTCATGTAATGGACATATACAAAATAGCCCAAATTGGTGAAGTGAAAAAAATTAATTGTTAAAAAAAAAAACTTCTATTAAAACAAAAAAACAGAAAAGTGGTGCGTGCATATGTATTCACCCCCTTTGCTACGAAGGCCCTAAATAAGATCTGATGCAACCAGTTACCTTCAGAATTCACATAATTTGTTCAATAAAGTCCACCTGTGTGCAATCTAAGTGTCACATGATCTGTCACATGATCTCAATATATATACACCTGTTCTGAAAGGCCCCAGAGTCTGCAACACCACTAAGCAAGGGGCACCACCAAGCAAGCGGCACCATGAAAACCAAGGAGCTCTCCAAACAGGTCAGGGACAAAGTTGTGGAGAAGTACAGATCAGGGTTGGGTTATAAAACAATTATCAGAAACTTTGAACATCCCACGGAACACCATTAAATCCATTGGCACCACAATGGATATGGCACCACAACCAACAAACCTGCCAAGAGAGGGCAGCCCACCAAAACTCAAGGACCAGGCAAAGAGGGCATTAATCAGAGAAGCAACAAAGAGACAAAAGATAACCCTGAAGGAGCTGCAAAGCTCCACAGTGGAGATTGGAGTATCTGTCCATACGACCACTTTAACTTCTTCGATATAGGGGCGCTCTTTTAATTTTTGGATAAAAAAACGTTCCCGTTTTAAACAAGATATTTTGTCACGAAAAGATGCTCGACTATGCATATAATTGACAGCTTTGGAAAGAAAACACTGTGACGTTTCCAAAAGTGCAAAGATATTGTCTGTGAGTGCCCCAGAACTAATGCTACAGGCGAAACCAAGATGAAATGTCATACAGGAAATGCCCCAGATTTTGAATGCGCTGTGTTCCAATGTCTCCTTATATGGCTGTGAATGCGCAAGGAATGAGCCTATACTTTCTGTCGTTTCCCCAAAGTGTCTGCAACATTGTGATGTATTTGTAGGCATATCATTGGAAGATTGACCATAAGAGATTACATTTACCAGGTGTCCGCCTGGTGTCCTCCGTCAAAATTATTGCGTAATCTCCAGCTGCATGCACGTTTCCAGTTGGTTCAGAAGAGAAAGGCAACTGCCACAAATGATTTATCATCGAAACGATATGTGAAAAACACCTTGAGGATTGATTTTAAACAACGTTTGCCATGTTTCTGTCAATATTATGGAGTTAATTTGGAAAAAAGTTTGGCATTGTAATGACTGAATTTTCGGGGGGTTTTCTTAGCCAAACGTGATGACCAAAACGGAGCAATTTCTCCTACACAAATAATATTTTTGGAAAAACTGAACGTTTGCTATCTAACTGAGAGTCTCCTCATGGAAAACATCCGAAGTTCTTCAAAGGTAAATGATTTTATTTGAATGGTTTTCTTGTTTTTGTGAAAATGTTGCCTGCTGAATGCTAGGCTTAATGCTATGCTAGCTATCAATACTCTTACACAAATGCTTGTGTAGCTATGGTTGAAAAGCATATTTTGAAAATCTGAGATGACAGTGTTGTTAACAAAAGGCTAAGCATGTGAGCCAATATATTTATTGAATTTCATTTGCGATTTGCTTGAGGCTATGATTACGCTCCCGGATACGGGATTGGAAGTCTGTGTTTCAGACATAAGGAAGTGGATGGCGACAAATGTTTTACTTTTAAACTCACACAAAACAGAGATGCTAGTCCTAGGTCCCAAGAAACAAAGAGATCTGCTATTTGATCTGACAATGAATCTTAGACGAATGTACAACCATCAAAACTGTGAAGGACATCGGCGTAACTCTGGACCCCGGATCTCTCTTTTGACGAACACATCAAGAACATTTCCAGGGCAGTGTCTTTCCACCTTTGGAACATTGCAAAAATCTGAAACCTTTTGTCCAAAAAGGATGCAGAAAAGCTCATCCACGCTCTAGATAAGACTACTGCAGTGCTCTACTACCCGGCTACTGCCCGGCTACCCGGATAAAGCACTAAATAAACTTTATTTGCTAGAATCTTGACGAGAACAAAAATATTTGATCATATTACTCCAGTGCTATTGCACTGGCTTCCTGTTAAGTCTAAGGCTGATTTCAAGGTTTTACTGCTAACCTACAAAGCATTACTGTCAATGTTGTGCGCTATGTGTACGAAGTCAGGTGCAGGAGAACAGTGAGTTGTGATCAGGCGCACCTTTATTTGGCAAAAGCACAAAAGACAGAAGCAACTGTGTCAAAAATCCTCCAGCCACAGGTAAAAGTCAATAAATGTGAAAACACTCACAAATATACAAATGTATGACAAATACATACAACGGGTCAAAATACGATACCTGGGGGAAAAACCAGTCTGGCGCATCACACTAAACACGTAAAAAAACAATTCCACACAAAGACATGGGGAACATAATAAATAAAGTATCTCTCTGATTTGGTCCTGCCGTACATACCGCCACATAAGCTATGGTCACAAGACACAGGCCTCCTTATTGTCCCTAGAATTTCTAAGCAAACAGCTGGAGGGAGGGCTTTCTCCTTTAGAACAACATTTTTATGGAATGGTCTGCCTACCCATATGAGAGACGCAGACGCGGTCTCGACATTTAAGTCTTTACTGAAGACTCATCTCTTCAGTAGGTCCTATGATTGAGTGTAGTCTGGCCCAGGGATGCAACGGTGAATGGCAAGGCACTGGAGTGACAAACCGCCCTTTCTGTCTCTGCCTGACTGGCTCCCCTGTCACCACTGGGATTCTCTGCCTCTAACCCTATTATGGGGGCTGAGTCACTGGCTTACTAGCACTCTTTCATGCCGCCTCTAGGTGGGGTGCATCACATTGTGCCAGGATTTTTACTCGGGGGGTTGAGTCACTGACGTGATCTTCCTGTCCAGTCTTGCTCAGGCTCGTGCAGTGGTGGAAATCTTTGTGGGCTATATTCATCCTTGTCTCAGGGTAGTAAGTTGGTGGTCTATTGATATCCCTTCAAGTGGTGTGGGGGCTGTGCTTTGGCAGAGTGGATGGGGTAATATCCGGTCTGGTTGGCCCTGTCTGGGGGTATTGTCTCAGCCTCCAGTATCTATGCTGCAATCGTCTATGTGCTGGAGGGCTAGAGTCAGTAATTCTCCTATCTCTCTCCACAAGAAAGAGTAGAGTACAGTTGAGTAAAGTAGAGTAGAGTAAGAGAGAGAGAGAGAGATGCATGCATACACACACACAGAAACACAGAGAGACACAAAGAGAGAGAGAGAGAGGGAGAGCGAGAAACCTAGGAGATTCCAGGCTTCTTACCTCTCTCTGTTGAACTTGAGTGAGTGGAGGATGGCGGGCCTCTTCTGCCTCAGGTTCCAAAGGTGCACGCTGTCATCTGCCAGAGCACTCACCAGCGCCCCCTGTGGCAGGAATGGAGAAGACAGCATTTACACACAGGTAAGCATCAGTCCACAATGCACACACAAGCTTGCAATGCCGTTTCCCTGGTGAAAGAGGCGGAATTTCAAGCAGACATGGAAAGGGCTCCCACAGGGTCTGCTGCAGCTGCTGAGTCACAAAGAGACACAAACACACACGCAGGCACACAGGCACGCACGCACACTCATCTATAGAGATACAGAAGTGTTTGAGATGTCTTGGAGTGGAGAAGAAAGGAGATAGAAAGGGGTTTAGTGGGGTAGAGAGGGAGAGAGAGCGACAGTGTGAGTAGAGGAGGCCTGGTGTTGGATGAGGTGTGTGTTCCTGTCTTCATTACTCACCTCATTGATGAGAAACTGTAGCGAGATGACAGCGGCTCCACTCTCATGTTGACAGTAGCACTCTACACCTGGACGACCAAACCTGATAGGATCTCCGTCAAGGAATCAACCAATGGAGAAGAAGGTGGGATGGATAAGAAAGGAGATCGAACAACACAATGATCAACTACAGTGCCTTGCGAAAGTATTCGGCCCCCTTGAACTTTGCAACCTTTTGCCACATTTCAGGCTTCAAACATAAACATATAAAACTGTATTTTTTTGTGAAGAATCAACAACAAGTGGGACACAATCATGAAGTGGAATGACATTTATTGGATATTTCAAACTTTTTTAACAAATCAAAAACTGAAAAATTGGGCGTGCAAAATTATTCAGCCCCTTTTCTTTCAGTGCATCAAACTCTCTCCAGAAGTTCAGTGAGGATCTCTGAATGATCCAATGTTGACCTAAATGACTAATGATGATAAATACAATCCACCTGTGTGTAATCAAGTCTCCGTATAAATGTACCTGCACTGTGATAGTCTCAGAGGTCCGTTAAAAGCGCAGAGAGCATCATGAAGAACAAGGAACACACCAGGCAGGTCCGAGATACTGTTGTGAAGAAGTTTAAGTCGGATTTGGATACAAATATATTTCCCAAGCTTTAAACATCCCAAGGAGCACTGTGCAAGCGATAATATTGAAATGGAAGGAGTATCAGACCACTGCAAATCTACTAAGACCTGGCCGTCCCTCTAAACTTTCAGCTCATACAAGGAGAAGACTGATCAGAGATGCAGCCAAGAGGCCCATGATCACTCTGGATGAACTGCAGAGATCTACAGCTGAGGTGGGAGACTCTGTCCATAGGACAACAATCAGTCGTATATTGCACAAATCTGGCCTTTATGGAAGAGTGGCAAGAAGAAAGCCATTTCTTAAAGATATCCATAAAAAGTGTTGTTTAAAGTTTGCCACAAGCCACCTGGGAGACACACCAAACATGTGGAAGAAGGTGCTCTGGTCAGATGAAACCAAAATTGAACTTTTTGGCAACAATGCAAAACGTTATGTTTGGCGTAAAAGCAACACAGCTCATCACCATGAACACACCATCCCCACTGTCAAACATGGTGGTGGCAGCATCATGGTTTGGGCCTGCTTTTCTTCAGCAGGGACAGGGAAGATGGTTAAAATTGATGGGAAGATGGATGGAGCCAAATACAGGACCATTCTGGAAGAAAACCTGATGGAGTCTGCAAAAGACCTGAGACTGGGACGGAGATTTGTCTTCCAACAAGACAATGATCCAAAACATAAAGCAAAATCTACAATGGAATGTTTCAAAAATAAACATATCCAGGTGTTAGAATGGCCAAGTCAAAGTCCAGACCTGAATCCAATCGAGAATCTGTGGAAAGAACTGAAAACTGCTGTTCACAAATGCTCTCCATCCAACCTCACTGAGCTCGAGCTGTTTTGCAAGGAGGAATGGGAAAAAATTTCAGTCTCTCGATGTGCAAAACTGATAGAGACATACCCCAAGCGACTTACAGCTGTAATTCGCAGCAAAAGGTGGCGCTACAAAGTATTAACTTAAGGGGGCTGAATAATTTTGCACGCCCAATTTTTCAGTTTTTGATTTGTTAAAAAAGTTTGAAATATCCAATAAATGTCGTTCCACTTCATGATTGTGTCCCACTTGTTGTTGATTCTTCACAAAAAAATACAGTTTTATATCTTTATGTTTGAAGCCTGAAATGTGGCAAAAGGTCGCAAAGTTCAAGGGGGGCGAATAATTTCGCAAGGCACTGTATGAGATTCGTTGTTTGCTATAGGTTTCAGTCCTTACATGGGCTTTGGGTACAGAACAGCCAATGTCTTGCTCTGTTTTTCTGTCATGACCAAGCATTGGACAGGTTAGAGCCATTCGACAGTCCACCCACAGTAAACTCCAAAGTACATTTCAGTAGTTTATCTACACTATACATACAAAAGTATGTTGACATCCTTTTCAAATTAGTGGATTTCTGCCCTGCTAGAGCTGCCCCGGTCAACTGTAAGTGTTGTTATTGCAAAGTGGAAACGTCGAGCAGCAACAACGGCTCAGCCGTGAAGTGGTAGGCCACACAAGCTCACATAACGGGGCCGCCGAGTGCTGAAGCACGTAAAAATGGTTTGTTCTCGGTTGCAAAACTCACTACCAAGTTCCAAACTGACTCTGGAAGCAATGTCAGCATAAGAAATGTTTGTCAGGAGCTTCATGAAATGGGTTTCCATGGCCGAGCAGCCGCACACAAGCCTAAGATCACCAGGTACAATGCCAAGCGTCAGCTGGAGTTGTGTAAAGCTAGCCGACATTGGACTCTGGAGCAGTGGAAACGCGTTCGCTGGAGTGATGAATCAAGCTTCACCATCTGGTAGTCTGACGGACTACTCTGGGTTTGGCGGATTCCAAGAGAACACTACTGTTCTATGTGCCAACTGTATAGTTTGGTGGATGAGGAATAATGATCTAGGGCTGTTTTCATGGTTTGGCTAGGCCCCTTAGTTCCAGTGAAGGGAATTCTTAACACTATAGCATACAATGACATTATAGATGATTCTGCGCTTCCAACTTTGTGGCAAGAGTTTTGGGAGGGGCCTGTCCTGCTTAAGCGAGACAATGCCCTGGTGCACAAAGCCAGGTCCATACAGAAAATGATTTTTCGAGGTCGGTGTGGAAGAACTAAGACTGACCGACATAGAGCCCTGACCTAAACCCCATCAAACACCTTTGGGATGAATTGGAATACCGACTGCGAGCCATGCCTTGTGGCCCAACATCAGTGACCAATTGAAGCAAGCCAATAACAAGTTGCAGCAATGTTCCAATATCTCGTGGAAAGCCTTCCCAGAAGAGTGGAGGCTGTTATAACAGCAAAGGGGGGACCAGCTCCATATTAATGCCCATAATTTTGGAATGAGATGTTCAAAGAGCAGGTGTCCACATACTTTTGGTCATGTAGTGTATTTTGAAGATATGGGCATTTCCTAGCTAATATACTGCAGTCTGTCTATCCTGGTAGAGTTATTGTCTGGAGAGATACATTATGTGTACATACAGAACACAGAGATAAGACACAATTCTATATTTACTTCAAAATAACCAAATATACACTCAGTGGCCTGATTATTAGGTACCCCACCCCGTTCATGAAAATGGTTCGCTCCTACAGACAGTGAGTCACGTGGCCGTGACTTGCTATATAAAGCAGGCAGATAGGCACAGAGGCATTCAGCTACTGTTCGATTGAATGTTCGAATGGGCAAACCAAAAAAAAACATCAAGTCCGCGGCAGTCCTGTGGGCGAAAACAGCTCATTGATGAGAGGTTGAAGGAGAATGGCAAGAATCGTGGAAGCTAACAGACGGGTCACAAACAGGCAAATAACGGCGTAGTACATCAGTGGTATGCAGAAGGACATCTCAGATTCAACAATGCTGGACAATTGAGGAGTGGAAAAATATATCCGGGTACAACAAATCTTGGTTCCTGTTGCGTAATGCTAATGGCAGAGTCAGGATTTGGCGTAAGCACCATGAGTCCATGGCCCCATCCTGCCTGGTATCAATGGTACAGGCTAGTGGCGGTGGTGTGTGGAAGGTTTTCCTGGCACACGTTAGGTCCTTGATACCAATTGAGCAATGTTTCCATGCCCCGAAGAAATCAGTCTGTTCTGGAGACAAAGGGGGGTCTGACCCAGTACTAGATGGGTGTACCTAATAAACTGGCCACTGAGTGTATAAATAAATGGCAGAGGAAGATAATCTGGAGCTGCAGAGAAACAAACAACACAACATAATTACATATTCCTCCAACCTTAATCTGAGGTCACGACAGCGGAGAGAGAGAGAGACAGATATAGAGGGACAGAGAGAGGAAATAATGAAGAGTGGGGGAGATGGAAAAGAGTGGGAGGGAGAGTGGGAGAGAGTGCACGCATGCGTGGGTGCAAGAGAGAGAGGGATGGATGAGATGTATGGAGGAGGAGAGAGCTATGCAGATGTATAATAAATAAGCAGGGGGAGCAGGGAGAGAGAAAAATATAGAGAGAGAGAAAGAGAAGGGGAAAGATTGAAAATTAAGAGCTTCCTCCACTGAAGGCCTAGATATGAGTGATGATGCGTATTCATCCTACCAAAAATTCCTGTGCAGACAGAGTGGAAGAGAGGGGAGGAAGAGAGGAGGGCCGGGTAGCAGTTTTTCATGGGGGATGCAGTTAAGCGTAACACATGACAGCCAGAGAGATGACACTTTCCTCATAAGAGAGGAAAAAGAAGCAAGCAAACAGAGCATCCTGCTAATATCTCCAGCTAAAATAGCCTACTAAAATAGAATATAATTGTATAGACTGATCAGGGCAACACTAAACTACAGCATTACTGCACCAGAAAATAACAAATGACCACACACTTGAATATATTAACACACACACATCACACATCCGGTTCACAAACAAAAATATTGTACATCAAACATGCACATAGCACATATGGGAAGGCAAGCTTCTCCACCCTCCACACTCTCGCACACAAGAGAGAGCCCCCCTGCAGACTAGTCGGAAGAATGATCTGGATGCTTAAGTCCAAGATGGGAACTGGAAGAGATTTAATTGAAAACTCATTCCAGAGATTGCCTGGTAACCAAATCTTTTGGGCCCGAAAAAAAAGGCAGGACTTATGATTGTGCTTTTTAAAACATTTCTCTTCGACTTTCTCTAAAATGCAGGCAGGCTTCCAAAAAGCATATTATCGAAAAGCACACAGACAGACTAACTCTGGAAAACAGTTGGCTGTACAATGACATCAAACCATGGTCAAAGATAGAAAATAGTCATATATAATATAATAATATAGAGTATAGCATTTAGCAGGCACTTATCCAATGTGCATACATTTTTGTATGGGTGGTCCCGTGAATATAGTGAACATTTATAAGACTGAACTCCCCGTCTTAAATAAACCATTATGACAATATGCTAAATGTTTCAGGTCTGAGAAAAGTGAATTGTGTCCTCTAAAAGCCAACCTTCAGATCTAAAGATTATGCCCTCGGAATGTACCATTTACCTTTTGGCGTGTTGTTCTCTGTCTCAAAAATAAGGACAAAACCATATATAGATGGTATTGGAGTAACAAATCATTGTCTCTAAAATATAAACCTTAACGGCATGCCTCGTGGCATCACAAGGACTATTCTATGTTTGGTTAAAGATAAAGCCCATGATGTTTAGCCTGGGATGACCCCTATGACACTTGAGGTTGAACAAGTACCTAAACTCCAGGCACATGATCCTTTGTGTTATCTTTCCACAGTATTACACTGTTCCTGTCACCACCAATACCACTCACATATTTGACAGATTGACTATAGTGAAGAAAAGAGGGAGACAGTAGAGAGAGAAAGAAAGAGAGAGAGAAGGAAGGAAAACTGGGTCAATTCCTCATCTTGTCAAGTCAGACGAAACTTTAAAAAGCTATTTCGGCCCCTCAAAGTCAACATATCTGCTATTCCATGGGTTCTCATAGTCCCCACGCTTAGTGTTGGAAGCCAGAAGGGAGTCTTCTCTTTACATCAAACAAAGTGAACTTGTCAGGAGAGCTACAACTAGGGATGCTTATGGAGACAATATAACCCAGGGATAGCACTCAGTTGGTTCCTGTGGATGTAATCAAATTGCTGTGAGTGGACTCTTCACCTGACAGAACCAATTGAATGTATGATGGATCTTCTAGACCATTTGTTGTTTTGTACACCCTGCACCATAGGGAGTGATTGTCTTTGTGTGTGTGTGTGTGTGTGTGTGTGTGTGTGTGTGTGTGTGTGTGTGTGTGTGTGTGTGTGTGTGTGTGTGTGTGTGTGTGTGTGTGTGTGTGTGTGTGTGTGTGTGTGTGTGTGTGTGTGTGTGTGTGTATGAGGCTATACCAATGGTTAGTGACAGACATAGAATGTTGGAAAAAGACAGAGCACAGGGAGGGAGATAATGAGGAAAAGAGGTAGAGTACTGAATAGAAAGATCTAGAGAGGAAAATGGAAAAACAGCAAGAGAGAGAGCGAGAACAGAGTAGGAGAATGAAAGCCAGTGAGAGATAAAACGAGAGAGGGATAGAGAGAGACAGATAGAAAAATGATAGAAAGAGCCAGCAGAAGAAAGAACGAGAAAGAGGGAGGCAGCGAGTGAAAGAAGGAAAAAATGCTGTGAGTATGGAGGTCTGTGACGTTGGGCTGGGACTGACGTCAAACATGCCCAACATACATCACCCTGCCAGGGAGGGGTTGGGACAGAGTCTGCTGGTCTGCTGCCTGCTCCCACAGCTCAGAGAGACAAAGGTTGAGAGAGCAAGCGAGAGCGAGAGAGAGAGAGAGAGAGAGAGAGAGACAAAGGTTGAGAGAGAGAGAGAGAGACAAAGGTTGAGAGAGTGAGAGAGAGAGAGAGACAAAGGTTGAGAGAGCGAGAGAGAGAGAGAGAGAGAGAGAGAGAGAGAGAGAGAGAGAGAGATCAAGAGAGAGGATCTACCAGGGCATATAACCATCTACTGCAACAGTGCACAGCCAGTCTTCCACAGTGAGAAAGAGAAAACAGCTTCTTATCACAGCCCAATGACCGAGAGTGATATAGGGCACATAATTCCCTCCTAAATAAACAAACACATACACACACACATACAAAAACTCAAGCATACAATACATTTGAGAGCCACATTTATCGTGTACAAACTCAGGCATAAACATATGCATGCGCGCGCGTACACACACCCTCAAACACACATGCACAGTCACACACACACATTGAGCGGTAATTAAATTGTTTAATATAGTTCCAGTATAAATAATTTCCCCTGACACATTTGAGTTATTACGCATGCAAACAATTAAATCCCACATACAGTAGAGTAAAGTACAGGGCTGCTGGCTGTTTGTCACTGCCACAGTTACACCTAAACCACACTCCCACCTTCACTTGAACAAAGTAACAGTAAACCAGTGTACCACAGATGGTGTAGTTCGGGCTACCTTCTGAGAATTCGTAGGCGAGTGAGTAATCCCTCACTGCCATCTGTTTTAATGGCCAATGTGTAATGATTGGGAAACAAAATGGATTACCCTACCAACGGGACATTAAAAACTGTAATATCTTATGTTTCACCGAGTCGTGGCTGAACGACGACACGGATGATATAAAGCTGGCGGGATTTTCCATGCATCGGCAGGACAGAGAAGCTATGTCTGGTAACACGAGGGGCGGGTGTGTGTGTCTATTTGTCAGGAACAGCTGGTGTGCAATGTCTAATATTAAATAAGTCTTGAGGTATTGCTTCATGATAAGCTGTAGACCACAATATATACCAAGAGGTCTCATCTATGTTATTCACAGCTGTCTATTTACTACCACAAGCCAATGCTGGCACTAAGACCGCACTCAACCAACTCTATAAGGCCATAAAGCAAAGAAGAAAATGCTAATCCAGAAGCGGCGCTACTAGTGGCCGGGGACTATAATGCAGGCAAACTTAAATCAGTTTTACATCATTTCTACCAGCATGTCACATCATACCAGCATGTGCAACCAGAGGGAAAAGAACTCTGGACCACCTTTACTCTACACACAGAGACACATACAAAGCTCTACCTCACACTCCATTTGGCAAATGTGATCATAATTCTAACCTTCTGATTCTTGCTTACAAGCCAAAACTAAAACAGGAAGTACCAGTGACTCGCTCAATACCGAAGTGGTCAGATGACGCGGATGCTAAACTATAGGACTCTCTTGCTAGCACAGACTGGAATATGTTCTGAGATTCATCCAATGGCATTGAGGAGTATACCACCTCAGTCATCGGCTTCATCAGTAAGAGCATCGACGACGTTGTCCCAACAGTGACCCTGTGTTCATATCCCAAGAAGAAGCCATGGATTACAGGCAACATCCACATTGAGCTAAAGGCTATAGCTGCCTCTTTCAAGGTTCAGGACACTAATCTGGACGCTAACAAGAAATCCTGAACTACGCCCTCAGACGAACCATCAAGCAGGCAAAACATCAATACAGGATTAAGGTTGAATCCTACTGCACTGGCTCTGACGCTCGTCGGATGTGGCAGGGCTTGATAACTATTATAAGACCACAAAGGGAAATCCAGCTGCGAGCTGCCCAGTGATGTGAGCCTACTAGACAAGCTAAATGCATTTTATGCTCGCTTCGAGGCAAGCAACACTGAAGCATGCATGAGAGCACCAGCTGTTCTGATGACTGTGTGATAATGCTCTTGGTAGCTGATGTGAGTAAGACCTTTAAAGAGGTCAACATTCACAAAGCCACAGGGCCAGATGGATTACCATGACGTGTACTCAGAGCATGCACGGACCAACTGGCAAGTGTATTCACTGACATTTTCATCCTCTCCCTGACCTAGTCTGTAATACCTACATGTTTCAAGCAGACCACCATAGTCCCTGTGCTTAAGAAAGTGAAGGTAACCTGCCTAAATGATTACCACCCCATAGCACTCACGTCGGTAGACATGAAGTGCTTTGAAAGGCTGGTCATGGCTCACATCCACAATTCGCATACCACCCCAATACATCCACAGGTGACGCAATCTCAATCGCACACCACAAGGCCCTTTCCCACTTGGACAAAAGGAACACCTATTTGAGAATGCTGTTTATTGACTACAGCTCAGCGTTCAACACCATAGTTCCCACAAAGCTCATCACTAAGGACCCTGGGACTAAACACCTCCCTCTGCAACTGGATCCTGGACTTCCTGACAGGCCGTCCCGTAAGGGTAGGCAACAACACGTCTGCCACACTCATCCTCAACACTGGGGCCCCTCAGGGGTGTGTGCTTAGTCCCCTCTTGTACTCCCTGTTCACCCACAACTACGTGGCCAAACATGACGCCAACACCATCATTAAGTTTGCTGGTAGGTCTGATCAGCACTATACATAATTTCAGGTCACAACTTGTAGACTTGTTTACGTGCTGCTGTGCGTTTTGTTGATAACCTTACTTTGCTACCTGCCAACTTTACGGTTTTTACTTTTTAATTACAGTTTATATTTTGTTTTTTCCCTCGCTCAACTTTTTTCATTCAACTTCTTCACTGGACGTTGTTCATCAGGACCTCCACCAGCCGAAGCTAAGTAGTAACATTAACATGATGCCTTCTAATTGCAGTCGCTGTACTTATGGCGAGGATAGCTGTGCTGCAAGTTCAGCTTCAGATTCAATTGTTAGGCCAGGGTAATTTAAGTGTTTGGAAAGGATGAAACAGTGTCTGTGCCACCAGTAAGTACAGATAGTAGTATAAATCCCCCCGCCCAGTCCCCGCAGCCGGACAACTTTCTCATGGTTTCTGGAAGGAAATGCTGTAGGAATGCTCAATCGGTGTCGCTCATTCAGCCAACAGAAACTTTCAACCGGTTCTCCCCATTAAGCAGCGAGTCAGAGGCCGAGCCTTCTCTGGTCTCTGCTCCTCCCGTTACGGGGTCTGAGACGCCGAAGTCTCCCACCATTAGCTCTGACAAATTGAAAGACCTAGTCATTGGCGACTTCATCACGCGCAGTATTAGACTTAAAACAAATCATCCAGCAATCAGCCACTGTTTACCAGGGGGCAGGGCTACCAACGTTAAGGCTAATCTGAAGCTGTTAGCCAGCCTGCCAGATTAGTGGAGTCTGTCACTAGCACAGTCAGTGTAGTCAGCTCAGCTATCCCCACTGAGACCATGTCTGTGCCTCGACCTAGGTTGGGCAAAACTAAACATGCCGGTGTTCGATTTAGCAATCTCACTGGAATAAAGACCTCCTCCATTCCTGCCATTATTGAAAGAGATTGTGATGCCTCACATCTCAAAATAGGGCTACTTAATGTTAGATCCCTCACTTCCAAGGCAGTTATAGTCAATTAACTAATCACTGATCATAATCTTGGTGTGATTGGCCTGACTGAAACATGGCTTAAGCCTGATGAATTTACGGTGTTAAATGAGGCCTCACCTCCTGGTTACACTAGTGACCATATCCCCCGCGCATCCCACAAAGGTGGAGGCGTTGCTAACATTTATGATAGCAAATTTCAATTTACAAAATTTAGTCTTTTGAGCTTCCAGTCATGAAATCTATGCAGCCGACTCAATCACTTTTTATAGCTACTGTTTATAGGCCTCCTGGGCCATATACAGCGTTCCCTGAATTCCTATCTGATCTTGTAGTCATGGCAGATAATAATTCACATTTTTGGTGACTTTAATATTCACATGGAAAAGTCCACAGACCCACTCCAAAAGGCTATCGGAGGCATCATTTCCTCAATGGGTTTAGTCCAACATGTCTCTGGACCTACTCACTGCCACAGTCATACTCTGGACCTAGTTTTGTCCCGTGGATCTTAGTATTTTTCCTCATAATCCTGGACTATCGGACCACCATTTATTACGTTTGCAATCGCAAGAAATAATCTGCTCAGACCCCAACCAAGGATCATCAAAAGCCGTGCTATAAATTATTGGACAACCCAAATATTCCTAGATGCCCTTCCAGACTCCCTCCGCCTACCCAAGGATGTGTCATGACGTTGGCCTGGGGGGTAGGTTTATGACAGTCATAAATACCTATTCCCCCCTTTTTCCTCTCTCTACCCTACTGAGGTTACAGTTGCAAAACCCTTGGTTAACATTGAGATTCTGGGAACATCAGTAGGTGGGGGGAAATGAACTACATTCTGGTAATCCGAACAATTGAACATATGCGGTGGTACTTAATGAATATGATGTCAGTTCGGTTGTCATCTGAGACATTCTCATCAATGATAAGATGACATAAACTCTACAGTGGCAAGTCTACACATCAGAGTTATCGGATTCACATGGAAGTGTTGTTCAATTTAAATGTTTGAATATGAAATTATTTGTGATGGGATGAAATGCGATTTTAGCTTCTAAAATGAGAGATTTGGATTTTCATAAGATAGGGCTGCTCAATCAGTGGCCCGCCCTGTAAAGGGACATGGGCTATAAAACTTTTCAAACACGCCCTCCTTCACCTTCCTATATAAGCCCTTGACGACAATAGAACTATCTGTTCCAGGGATGTAGGACGACAGTCCTATGTCAGAATGGTTCAGATAATAACTACAGAACAAAGCCAACATCAGCGTGAGCTTTGGTTGCGAATGGTATGAACTTTGAACTCTTATTCACTACAGAAGTGATACCTTCTAGCCGTTGAGTTAACAACCGCAGCTGCAAACGCAGGTTAGGAAGGAACAGACAGAGTATCCCGTCTACCACACAACAACGTTACTACAATGTATCCAATTGACAACCAGAGACATTCTTCAAAGGACTCGGTTGGGCAACAAGGCCTTCCACTCAGAGTAAATATTTATTGCATGTTCCTTTTCCAAATGGGCGGTAATTTAGAATGCATAAGATACTGTATTTATGATAGCCCAGCTTCTTTCCTTTGTTCCTCAGTCTTCCCACTCCTTCACTCAACCCAGACCCTTTTCTTTTGTGTAACAAGCTGTCATATCTGTAACACCCGCTAGGGACGTTTTCCGTTATGACGTAATTTGTAATAAAGTTATGATTAATTGTGTGTATGTGTAATTCTGTGTGATTAGTTAGGTATTTAGTAAATAAATAATTAAACCCAATTATGTATTGCTGATTCAACTTGTTAGCCAGGGTTCGTGCAGATAAAAGAATTTACAACTTTCAGATGAGATTGAATTAAGATGACGATTGATATTGACTGCTATTGATGTAAAATATGACTAGGTCTTACGGAATAACAACTCTATAAATATTATTTTGTGGTGCCCGACTCTCTAGTTAATTACATTTACATGATTAGCTCAATCAGGTGATATTAATTACAGAGAAATTATTTTATAGAATAGCATGTCATATCAATTAATCCGGCATAGCCAAAGACACGACAGATGTCCCTGCTTGTGTAGCTATGGTTGAAAAGCATATTTTGAAAATCTGAGATGACAGTGTTGTTAACAAAAGTCTAAGCTTGTGAGCCAATATATTTATTTCATTACATTTGCGATTTTCATGAATAGTTAACGTTGCGTTATGCTAATGAGCTTGAGGCTACGGGATTGCTCGACGCTAGAGGTTAAGGAAAAGATCATGATCATAAGAAAGCAAATTACAGAATCCTCTTTAAATCTGCGTATTCCTCCAAAGCTCAGTTGTCCTGAGTCTGCACAACTCTGCCAGGAGCTAGGATCAAGGGAGACACTCAAGTGTTTTAGTACTATATCTCTTGACACATTGATGAAAATAATCATGGCCTCTAAACCTTCAAGCTGCATACTGGACCCTATTCCAACTAAACTACTGAAAGAGCTGCTTCCTGTGCTTGGCCCTCCTATGTTGAACATAATAAATGGCTCTCTATCCCCCGGATGTGTACCAAAATCACAAAAAGTGGCAGTAATAACTGGTGCTCTTTCATGCCATCCCAAGGAGGGGTGCGTCACTTGAGTGGGTTGAGTCACTGATGTGAGCTTCCCGGAGCTCTTTGTGGGCTATACTCGACCTTGTTTCAGGATGGTAAGTTGAAGATATCCCTCTAGTGGTGTGGGGGCTGTGCTTTAGCAGAGTGGGTGGGGTTATATCCTGACTGTTTAGCCCTGTCCTGGGGTATCGTCGGATGAGGCCACAGTGTCTCCCGACCCCTCCTGTCTTAGCCCCCAGTATTTATGCTGCAGTAGTTTATGTATCGGGGGGCTAGGGTTAGTCTGTTATATCTGGAGTATTTCTCGTGTCTTATCCGGTGTCCTGTGTGAATTTAAGTATGCTATCTCTAATTCTCTCTCTCACTCTTTTTCTCTCTTTCTTTCCGCCTTTCTCTCTTTCTCTTTTCTTTCGTTCTTTTTTTGTTTGTTTGTTTTTTATTTTTATTTTTAATTTTACCCCTTTCTCTCCCCAATTTCGAGGTATCCAATTGTTTAGTAGCTACTATCTTGTCTCATTGCTACAACTCCTGTACGGGCTCGAGAGAGACGAAGGATGAAAGTCATGTGTCCTCCGATACACAACCCAACCAAGCCGCACTGCTTCTTAACACAGCGCCATCCAACCCGGAAGCCAGCCGCACCACTGTGTCAGAGGAAACACTGTGCACCTGGCAACCTTGGTTAGCGAGCACTGTGCCCGGCCTGCTACAGGAGTCGCTGGTGCGTGATGAGACAAGGATTTCCCTACCGGCCAAACCCTCCCTAACCCGGATGACGCTAGGCCAATTGTATGTCGTCCCACGGACCTCCCGGTCATGGCCGGTTACGACAGAGCCTGGGTGCAAACCCAGAGTCTCTGGTGGCACAGCTGGCGCTGCAGTACAGCGCCCTTAACCACTGCGCCACCCGGGATGACCCTATCTTTCTTTCTTTCTTTCTTTCATTCCCTTCTCTCGGAGGACCTGAGCCCTAGGACCATGCCTCAGGACTACCTGGCTTGATGACTCCTTGCTGTACCCAGTCCACCTGGCCATACTGCTGCTCCAGTTTCAAATGTTCTGCCTGCGGCTATGAAACCCTGACCTGTTCACTGGACATGCTACCTGTCCCAGACCTTCTGTTTTCAACTCTCTAGAGACAGCAGGAGCAGTAGAGATACTCTGAATGATTGGCTATGAAAAGTCAACTTCTGAGGTGCTGAGCTGTTGCACCCTCGACAACTACTGTGATTATTATAATTTGACCCTGCTGGTCATCTATGAACATTTTAACATCTTGGCCATGTTCTGTTATAATCTTCACCCGGCACAGCCAGAAGAGGACTGGCCACCCCTCATAGCCTGGTTCCTCTCTAGGCCGAACAGGCTCCCATTAACATCGATGGGGCTGTAGTGGAGCAGGTCGAGAGTTTCAAGGTCATTGGTGTCCACATCACCAACTATCATGGTCCAAACACAATAAGGCAGTTGTGAAGAGGGCACGACAACACCTTTTCCCCTCAGAAGACTGACAATATTTGGCATGGGTCCCCGGATCCTCAAAAGGTTCTGCAACATTGAGAGCATCCTGACCGGTTGCATCACCGCCTGGTATGGCAACTGCTCTGCATCTGACCGCTACAGAGGGTAGTGCGTATGGCAAAGTACATCACTGGGGCCAAGCTTCCTGCCATCCGGGACCTATATACTAGGCGGTGTCAGAGGAAAGCCCAAAAAATTGTCAATGACTCCAGTCACCCAAGTTATAGACGGTTCTCTCTGCTACAGCACAGAAAGCGCTACCGGAGTGCCAAGTCTAGGACAAAAAGGCTCCTTAACAGCTTCTAACCCCCAAGACATGATACAGCTGAACAATTAATCACCAAGACTATTTACATTGACACCCCCTCCCCCCGATTTGTTTTAAACCCTACTGCTACTCGCTGTTTATTATCTATGGATAGTCACTTCACCCCTACCTACAAATTACTGTACCCCCGCACATTGACTCGGCACCGGTACCCCCTGTATATAGCCTCGTAATTTTATTTTATTGTGTTACTTTTTGGCAGCGATTACAGCCTTGAGTCTTCTTGGGTATGATGCTACAAGCTTGGCACACCTGTATATGGAGTGGTTCTCCCCTTCTTCTCTGCAGATCCTCTCAAGTTCAGTCAGGTTGAATGGGGAGCGTCCCTGCACAGCTATTTTCATGTCTCTCCAGAGATGTTCGATCGTGTTCAAGTCCGGGCTCTGGCTGGGCCACTCAAGGACATGCTTAGGGTCCTTGTCCTGTTGGAAGGTGAACCTTCACTCCAATTTTGGGTCCCGTGCGCTCTGGAGCAGGTTTTCATCAAGGATCCCTCTGTACTTTGCTCCGTTCATCTTTCCCACGATCCTGACTAGTCTCCCAGCCCTGCCAGTCCCCACAGCATGATGCTGCCACCACCATGCTTCATCATAGGGATGGTGCCAGGTTTCCTCCAGATGTGACACTTGGCATTCAGGCCAAAGAGTGTAATCTTGGTTTCATCAGACCAGAGAATCTTGTTTCTCATGGTCTGAGAGTCCTTTAGGTGCCGTTTGGCAAACTCCAAGCGGGTTGTCATGTTCCTTTTACTGAGGAGAGGTTTCCGTCTGGCCCCTCTACCATAAAGGCCTGATTGGTGGAGTGCTGCAGAGATGGTTGTTCTTCTGGAAGGAATTCTGGAGCTCTGTCAGAGTGACCACCGTGCTCTAGGAAGAGTCTTGGTGGTTCCAAACTTCATCAATTTGTTCTTAGGGACGTGCAATGCTGCCGAAACGCCTCAACACAATCCTTTTCTTGGGGGGTACTACGGACAATTCCCTCTACCTCATGGTTTGTTTTTTTTCTCTGACATGCATTGTCAAATGTGGACCCTTATATAGACAGGTGTGTGCCTTTCCAAATCATATCCAATCAATTGAATTTACCACAGGTGGACTCCAATCAAGTTGTAGAAACATCTAAGAATTATCAATGGAAACACCTGAGTACACCTGAGCTCAATATCAAGTCTCATAGCAAAGGGTCTGAATACATATGTAAATAAGCTATTTCTGTTTTTGTTTTTTTATAGATTTGCACAAATTTCAAAAAAACTGTTTTGAACTCCTCATCATGGGGTATTATGTGTATATTGATGAGAAACATTTTTTATTTAATATATTTTAGAATAAGGCTGTAACATAACAAAATGTGGAACAAGGGAAGGGGTCTGAATGTCTCACTCCCAAATCCACCCCTATCCCTTACAGTCCTTGCTATCTGATATTCTTGTGGCGTCCCTACCTCATTGAAGTTTACATTTTAAAATGGTTATGGTAATGTTTAGGGTTAGGTAAGGGTTATGGTTAAGTTGGGGTTACGTTTAGGGTTAGGGTTTAGGGTAGGGATGTCCCAAGGATACCACTAACCGTCCCCTACCTTATAGGCCCTAACTGGCTCCCTTTACAGTCCTGGAAGCTGTGGACAGCCATAGGCAATATGGCTACACGCAGTAGATCAACAATGATTTAGCGGTATGGGCTAGGGATTGGTTTGGGATGTGGCCAGGTGTAGCCAGCACGCATGCATGGTGCACAGTAATAAGTCTCCCCACTGCAGCAGCATTGCAGTGTATTTGGTTCCTGGCAAGTAGTAGAGTGTTAATAACCTCAACATTTGTCTAATGTTAGTGGGACAATCCAGCTTGCAGTTACAGTTAAAGTGAGATGGATAGAGAGAAAGGGAGAGAGAGAGAGAGAGAGATGGAGAGCGGGGGAGTGCAAGAGAAAGAAGAGAAAAGGTGAAAAGGCGAATCAGCAGAATCTCTTGTGGCTGAATCCGTCAAAAATGAAGTGCGATGCATAGAAATAAGGCTTGGAAAAAAGAGAGAAAATGAAAGGGGGGAGAAATAGAGACAAAGTAAAAAACAGAGGACATCCAGTTGGTCCACACTAGATTCATAGGAGGGTTTAGGTAACATCCATTTAAAGGCCCAGTACAGTCAGAATTCTGTTCTTCCTGTGTTGTGTATTATATTTTACAACAGCTAATGAAACTAACACTTTAAAAGTACGAACACATGGGGTTAGTGTTATTTCCTGATAGTTGCTGGTTGGAAATACAATATACACAGCACCTTCTAATCTGGAGGTTCGGCTTGCATAGTGGTAAATTAGTTAATAGACCAATAACAAAGAGAGTTCCAAACCTCTTTTTTTTTACTATTACAATAAGGTATTTCATTTTTACCCAGAAATGTGTTGATATTAATTTAAAAACGGCTGCATTGACCTTTAACCTTTGGATGAGGCTTGGCGCTTTACACGTTGTACCAGGGTGGTACCATCCACAGTGGTACACTCAGACCCTTCTGACCAATAACAGCATGATTTCAAAACGTGTTCAAATATCACACCGTCACTATAAAACCTCTCCCTTTGTGATTTAAAGCTCTGCTTTTATCCTAAGCTTGGTACAGTTAGTCTGCACTTACAATTTTACCAGTTGAATCCCTAGACAATATATTATGTTATGGTATAGTACACCTATGTGTTGTGGTATGGTCACTATGGTTGCCACTAATAGGTAGTGAAACCTAATAGCTATCGATAACATTTGAGCTAGTTCCTCTTTCTATACTGTACACTATAGCAGTAATGCCTCTGCACACATACCTATAGTAGAGCAACCTGACCCTCTGCAGTCTCCCCCTACACACTCACTCGCTGCCTCCCTCAGCTGCTCTCATTGGATTTCACATATTGAATGGACTCACTTTGAACAAATAAACACGGCCAATCAGAAATCCGATCGGGCCAGCTTTCAGGTGGAATAAAGCGATATGATACTGACCTATCCAGCTCTAAAGGCCGAAGGGACCAGCAGAGGGGTGCACTCAACTTTTCTGAACACTGGATCGATTCCAATATTCAAACACACTGGAGAAGGGACAAGTGTGAACTGACGGTCCCGACCAAATGCACACCGCATTGAGATGCAGCCCTTGTATATCCAATCCATTGCTATTCAGGTCTGACGGAAAGAGAAAGAGGAGGGCGGGGTGGGGAAGGCTTGGCAGAACAAGAGAGAGCTAGAGAGGAAGGGAGTTCAAGAGAAAAACAGACACAGAGAGGTAAAGCAACGCGGAAAAGACAAAAGGGGTGTGGAGAATGAGAAAAGGAGAGGGGCAAGAAGAGAGGGATACAAAGGAAGACACAGGCCTCTGTTTGACTAAATGAATGTGACTGGCTCCCTGCCTGGCTGCTAAATAATGGACGGGGCAAACGGGGAAACATTCAGCTGGGTTAATATTTAACACTGTTAAACAGGAGGAGGCGGAGAAGGAGGAGGGAGAGGAAAGCCTTTTAATAGGGCTGGATGACGTTTAAAATCAGGGGGGTGCACGAGACAACCTTCTCCTACTCCAACCATTTCCTCCACAATCCCATTCAGTATCTCAGCTAAAACAAGATGCTTAAGTAGTGAGTCGTTCAGGACACTGTCCCTATAGCTTGCCATCTCACACCACTGTCCCCCAAAAGACAGTGAAAGTAAAGAGAGAAAGGTTGCTGGCATATGAAGTAGTAATTCAACCGCATAGAGCTGACAGCAGGTCCGTGCCTTCTCTCTCCTCCTCTCATCCCTCTCTCCCTTCCCTCTCTCTGGCCTCCGTATCAAACGCTTCCTTCCACAGGCAGCGCCACAGGAGGGGACGGCCGCTGACCCATAATCCCTTTCAGTGCTCTGTCCAACATAAGGACAGACAGACAGAGAGAGAGAGAGCACCTGGCTGTGGGGAGCTAGGGGCAGCATGACTAAGCTTACGACTAGCGTCAGACTTGCTACAGCAACACCTCACCGAGACGAGGTGAGGAACGCTTCAGAAATGTTCTGTTAACACCACGAAGGCTATAACAATTACTCATAAATGCTTTCCGAACACCCTAGAGACGCTCTGCAAATGCTCACGGGTGGGACAAGTTTACACTTTTGGTACTATTCCATTCGCTCCATTGTACCGGGCAATTCAACGCTCATCCCCCTTATAAAAGCATCCAACAAAGAGACAGATAGATAGGATACAAAGACCACATCTGTCTACCACTGCACAGTGATACTTATCCGCCACTTAATCGAGTGAACAATCAACATGTGTGCGTTTGTGCGTGAGAAAGTATGTTTGTTTTATCAGACAAGTACACCTTGAAACCCCTTATTAACACAGAAAAGGGTTGTTCTCCCCTCTGCTCTCTCTAACCCCCCCCACCCCCCCCACCCACCCACGCCCTCACACACATGCACAACTTCCGACCCTGCAGACCAAATGTTGCATAAAAGGCAGACAATTCTAAGAAGCCCTGCCTTTCACACAAACATACACGCACACGTCTTCCCTAAAACAACCCCTCCCTTCTTCCCTTGGTTCCCTTGTATGTGTATGTCCAGGCTGGTCACTAGAAATAGAGGAGGAATTGGGACGTTTGAAAAGGTCCTGAGTACATCAATCTATGCCTTCCTCGGGGCTCACAACAACAAAAAAATCATGAGGATCTGAGCTGGAGCACGCTGTTTAACGTCTTGGATATAGGGGGCGCTATTTAAATTTTGGGATGAAAAACGTTCCCGTTTTAAACAAGCTCTTTTGTCACGAAAAGATGCTCGACTATGCATATAATTGACAGCTTTGGAAAGAAAACACACTGACGTTTCCAAAACGGCAAAGATTTTGTCTATGAGTGCCATAGAACTGATGCTACAGGCGAAACCAAGATGACATTTCAAACAGGAAGTGCCCCAGATTTTGAAGGCGCTGTGTTCCAATGACTCCTTATATGGCTGTGAATGGCTCATGAATGAGCTTACACTTTCTGTCGTTTCCCCAAGGTGTCTGCAGCATTGTGACGTATTTGTAGGCATATCATTGGAAGATTGACCATAAGACACTACATTTACCAGGTGGCCGCTTGGTGTCCTCCGTCGCAATTATGCGTAATCTCCAGCTGCAGTACTTTTCTGTCTGCTACTGAGGAGAAACCCAACTGCCACAAATGATTTATCATCGAATAAATATGTGAAAAACACCTTGAGGATTGATTCTAAACAACGTTTGCCATGTTTCTGTCAATATTATGGAGTTAATTTGGAAAAAGGTTTGGCGTTGTAATGACTGAATTTTCGGGGGGTTTTCTTAGCCAAACATGATAAACAAAACGGAGCGATTTCTCCTACACAAATAATCTTTTTGGAAAAAATGAACATTTGCTATCTAACTGAGAGTCTCCTCATTGAAAACATCCAAAGTTCTTCAAAGGTAAATGATTTTATTTGAATGCTTTTCTTGTTTTTGTGAAAATGTTGCCTGCTGAATGCTAGGCTTAATGCTATGCTAGCTATCAATACTCTTACACAAATGCTTGTGTAGCTATGGTTGAAAAGCATATTTTGAAAATCTGAGATGACAGTGTTGTTAACAAAAGGCTAAGCTTGTGAGTGAATATATTTCTTTCATTTAATTTGTAATTTTCATGAATAGTTAACGTTGCATTATGGTAATGAGCTTGAGGCTATGATTACGCTCCCGGATACGGGATTGCTCGACGCAAGAAGTTAAACCACTACGCTACGGCATGTCACAATGCTCTAGTAAGCTGTCAGAATAGCATGAATACTGATGATACCTAGCATGTCCTCTTTCATTATTTTGTTTTAAGCCTTCCCCAAACCATCGCCTTAACCTTAACCACTTAGAATTAATGCCTAAACTGTTAACCTTTGAGTTCTTCCTGTTTAAACACTGTAACTAGGTGGAATTAACGCATAAAAAATAATCCATAATACATCGAATTTCGAAAGGGAAACTATGAGATCTTGTTGGTATGTCAGAGGATGTGATGTGATGTGAGTGGAGCAGACAACTAAGAACCGGAAAAAGAGAGAGAGAGTGTGTGTTTATGTGTTTGTGTGGCTGTGTGTGTGTTGGTGAGTGTTGATTAACTCAGGTGATGCAATAGATTGATTTAAGTGATTCAGTACTTTAGAGAGGAAGTCATTCTCCCTGAATGGGGGAATAATAGAGAGCTTACATAGACACACATCCTCGGCAGTTTCCATTAAACGACAGTATAACACGCATGTCCATCTGTCATCCACAAGTGTGTGGTGTGTGTGTGGGTGGGTGTGCGTGTGTGTAGCTTAGATCATTTACATACAGTGTGTAGACTATATGATCTGTCTGCTATGAGACATTAGATCACATGGAATTAGAGACAGTGTCTTTGGTAATACGTGTACCGTATCAGTAAGACACACGCAACATACGCAAGAGGTGAGGAGGGAGGGAGAGAGAGCAGGATAGACAGAGCGCAGAAAAACAAACAGAGTAAAAGAGACAGAGGAAGAGATAGAGGAAGGTAAGAAAGATAAGAGATGCCGTAAAATAGGGCCAGGTGGAGAGAACATAAATAAAAAAGAGTGTCTCGTGTTGTGAGTGTCGTGATGTCACACGTGGAAAAGCATAGGAGCAAAACCCCATCCAAATCCACATGCATCGCCACAGTCACTACCATGCGGAACTAACACAGATGCTTCACTAACATGGGGCACAAAGACCCTAGACATTGTACATGCACTGTACACATGGCCACAACCCTCCGAGACAACCGCACAAAGACACCCCTGACCCTGCCACACATATCATCATCGAGGGGAGGAGTAAGTACATCCTTCATTGTGGTTATATAAGACAAGAGGATTGCTCTTGTTTCTCTGTGTGCGTGCGTGCGTGTGTGCGTGTGTGTATATCTTCAAAGCTCAGTATTCCAGAGTCTGCACAACTCTGCCAGGACCTAGGATCAAGAGAGACACTCAAGTGTTTTCGTACTATATCTCTTGACGCAATGAAAATAATCATGGCCTCTAAACCTTCAAGCTGCATACTGGACCCTATTCCAACTAAACTACTGAAAGAGCTGCTTCCTGTGCTTGGCCCTCCAATGTTGAACATAATAAACATCTCTCTATCCACCGGATGTGTACCAAACTCACTAAAAGTGGCAGTAATAAAGCCTCTTTTGAAAAAGCCAAACCTTGACCCAGAAAATATTTTTAAAACTATCGGCCTATATCGAATCTTCCATTCCTCTCAACATTTTTAGAAAAGGCTGTTGCGGAGCAACTCACTGCCTTCCTGAAGACAAACAATGTATACGAAATGCATCAGTCTGGTTTTAGACCCCATCATAGCACTGAGACTGCACTTGTGAAGGTGGTAAATTACCTTTTAATGGCATCAGACCGAGGCTCTGCATCTGTCCTCGTGCTCCTAGACCTTCGTGCTGCTTTTGATACCATCAATCACCACATTCTTTGGAGAGATTCGAAACCCAAATTGGTCTACACGGACAAGTTCTGGCCTGGTTTAGATCTTATCTGACGGAAAGATATCAGTTTGTCTCTGTGAGTGGTTTGTCCTCTGACAAATCAACTGTACATTTCGGTGTTCCTCAAGGTTACGTTTTAGGACCACTATTGTTTTCACAATATATTTTACCTATTAGGGATGTCATTCGAAAACATAATGTTAACTTTCACTGCTATGCGGATGACACACAGCTGTACATTTCAATGAAACATGGTGAAGCCCCAAAATTGCCCTCGCTAGAAGCCTGTGTTTCAGACATAAGGAAGTGGATGGCTGCAAACTTTCTACTTTTAAACTCGGACAAAACAGAGATGCTTGTTCTAGGTCCCAAGAAACAAAGAGATAGTCTGTTGAATCTGACAATTAATCTTAATGGTTGTACAGTCGTCTCAAATAAAACTGTGAAGGACCTTGGCGTTACTCTGGACCCTGATCACTCCTTTGACAAACATATCAAGACTGTTTCAAGGACAGCTTTTTTCCATCTATGTAACATTGCAAACATCAGAAACTTCTGTCCAAAAATGATGCGGAAAAATTAATTCATGCTCCAGTGCTAGCCTCCCTACACTGGCTTCCTGTCAAGGAAAGGGCTGATATCAAGGTTTTACTGCTAACCTACAAAGCATTACACAGGCTTGCTCCTACCTATCTCTCTGATTTGGTCCTGCTGTACATACCTACAAGTAAGCTATGGTCACAAGACGCAGACCTCCTAATTGTCCCTAGAATTTCTAAGCAGGCAGGGCTTTCTCCTATAGAGCTCCATTTTTATGGAATGGTCTGCCTACCCATGTGAGAGACGCCTTTAAGTCTTTACTGAAGACTCATCTTCAGTGGGTCATATGATTGAGTGTAGTCTGGCCCATGAGTGTGAAGATGAACGGAAAGGCTCTGGAGCAACAAACCACCCTTGCTGTCTCTGCCTGGCCGGTTCCCCTCTTTCCACTGGGATTCTCTGCCTCTGACCCTATTACAGGGGCTGAGTCACTGGCTTACTGGTGCTCTTTCATGCCGTCCCTAAGAGGGGTGCGTCACTTGAGTGGTTTGAGTCACTGATGTGATCTTCCTGTCTGGGTTGGCGCCCCCCTTGGGTTGTGCCATGGCGGAGATCTTTGTGGGCTATACTCGGCCTTGTCTCAGGATGGTAAGTTGGTGGTTGATGCTATCCCTCTAGTGGTGTGGGGGCTGTGCTTTGGCAAAGTGGGTGGGGTTATATCCTTCCTGTTTGGCCCTGTCCGGGGGTATCATCGGATGGGGCCACAGTGTCTCCTGACCCCTTCTGTCTCAGCCTCCAGTATTTATGCTGCAGTAGTTTATGTGTCGGGGGGCTAGGGTCAGTTTGTTATATCTGGAGTACTTCTCCTGTTTTATCCGGTGTCCTGTGTGAATTTAAGTATGCTCTCTCTAATTCTCTCTTTCTCTCTTTCTTGAGCCCTAGGACCTGAGCCCTAGGACCATGCCTCAGGACTACCTGGCATGATGACACCTTGCTGTCCCCAGTCCACCTGGCCATGCTGCTGCTTCAGTTTCAACTGTTCTGCCTGCGTCTATGGAATCCTGACCTGTTCACCGGACATGCTACCTGTCCCAGACCTATTATTTGACCGTGCTGGTCATTTATGAACATTTGAACATCTTGGCCATGTTCTGTTATAATCTCCACCCGGCACAGCCAGAAGAGGACTGGCCACCCTTCATAGCCTGGTTCCTCTCTAGGTTTATTCCTCGGTTTTGGCCATTCTAGGGAGTTTTTCCTAACCAACGTGCTTCAACACCTGCATTGCTTGCTGTTTGGGGTTTTAGGCTGGGCTTCTGTACAGCACTTTGAGATATCAGCTGATGTATGAAGGGCTATATAAATACATTTGATTTGATTTGATTTATATGCGTGTTTGTGTGTGTCTGTGTGTCGTGTGAGGAGTGCCTATAAGCCATGGGTAAATCAGCCCCTCTCTGACAGGCCAGCGCCCAATGCCCAGCACACAGACCTACAGTAACCACTGCTAACTCCTTCTGTTACCAAGCCCCCCTCCCTCTCTCCCTGTCTTAATCACTCTCTCTCCCTGTTTTGTCAGCCATCTGACCCTGTTATAGAGCTACCACTTCTTCTCAAGTCAAGTCTACCACGAGGGATCACTACACACATTCGTGTGTGTGTGTGTGTGTGTGTGTGTGTGTGTGTGTGTGTGTGTGTGTGTGTGTGTGTGTGTGTGTGTGTGTGTGTGTGTGTGTGCGTGTGTGTGTGTGTGTGCTTGCGTGCATTCGTGATTGAGTGCGTGCGTGTGTGCGTAAATGCATGCATACAGTATTTAGTCTGAGTGTCTGAACGTGGGCCCATGTCCTCCACCTCTGCCCTCCCTCCCTGCCCAATCCCACAATCCTCCTGCCTTCTTCTAGCCTGGCTTGCACGTAGAAAACTCCATCCTGACAGTTTGATTGGCCAGCCGTCGTAGAGGGAGGCGGAGTGACAGGGGGACAAAACTCTCCACTTTGCTGTTCCCGTAGGAACAGAGATGCCTGTGGGAGGGAGCGGTCCAGAGGTAGCGGCTTATTCTACATGATTCACAGAGTGTACCCACCGCCCAGGCCTTCACATCACATCAGCCACCACATCACTGTTACCAGAGTGGTAGGCAGGGGCACGGAAATGTACGCGACACCGGAGAAGAGGACAAAACAAACAACTTGTTCACTTCCACATCACTTATTCAAAGATGGACTAGTTAATAACAAAGAAATAGACACACCCACTAGTGGACTATCCTATAGACAAACTGTTTAGTACACATTGTGTCAGTGAGTTAGGCATACATTCACACAAATATATTCAATATACGCACACATGCTGTATACATCAACACACCAGGTTGTAGGATCATATGTCTGTACACACAAGGTGGTCAGGTCACACATGGTGAATCGCCAGGCACACACACGTGCACACTCCCAGGGCCAGAATCATGCCAGGTGGTGTTGTAGGTGCAGCAGACAGGAGCGGGTGAACATAAGTCACAGAGGGGGGTGTAGAAGGAGAGAGAATATTCAGGCTGAGAGAGAGAGAGAGAGAGAGAGAGAGAGAGAGAGAGAAGAGAAAGGGGGATATCTAGTCAGTTGTACAACTGAATGCCTTCAACTGAAATATGTCTTCCGCATTTAACCCAACCCCTCTGAATCAGAGAGGTGCGGGGGGCAGCCTTTATTAATGGACATCCACGTCTGACCGAAAGAAAGAAATTAAGAAAAGAGAGTTCTTACCAGTTGACCCCTTCCCTCTGTACACAGGTGCTGCTGCACTGCCACCGACCACACAGGGTTAATCAAACAAACATTCTATTTGAAAAAGAGCGAGCTCCTTGGGCAAGAGATCAGAAAGCACAGAAAGAGAATGACATCACTAGTGTAGCAACATTCTTAAATATAATTGAGCATTTTCTTTTTTCTCCTGTCTCTGACACACACATGCACAAGCACACACAGCACAGACCCCTACAATGGCCTTCCCCATTAAAAATGCATGGCACTGCAGCAACAGTTTCCAAATATGAGCACCAGAGCCCAGCCACAGAGAACTGCCTGCTGAGAGACAGAAAGACACACCATCAGAGAGAGCGAGCGAAGATAGAACAGAGAGATAGCCGCAATCTGTATCAAAGGGAAGAATGAACTTGTTTGATCTCACATACACACATCCTCAGCAGCAGCAGCACAATCCTCATCATCATTGAAAGATGTCTGTAGTAGTTCTCCATCGACAGAAATATCAAGATGATTTTTCAGCGTCAATGCTTAAGAAAAGGGGACTATATTATCCTTTGAATATATAGATCCTATATAGATCCTTTGAATCTCCTGTATCTCATTTACAGTACAGCAAAACCATTCTGCTAGAATAACAAATCTACCTAGAAACGGATGACGTTGAAATTGAGTTTCGCCCGTTCTAATGCAGCCGGCCAATACCGAAAGGGTTAAATATGTGTCCGACCAGGCAGAAAGGGTTGAGGTAACATTGTAAGGTCCCTGTCAGAGGCTGTATAGGACTTTGCAGGTTAATGCCAATCCATGTTATCAGCAATCATTTCCACCGTTCTTAATGTGAAAATGTTGCCAAGCGCTAGACAGGAAGAGGAATCGGGGCAATACACCCCAAATGAGCGCTTATGGCAGCCTCGCGGCGAGCTGAGGCTTTTCACAGCGCGTGTTCATCATTCACCCGGTGGGAAGCCTGACCAGACTGGATATACATGGTTCCTATCTCACAATGGAAAATTAGAAAGACCTTAGATTAATGTCATCAGAGTTTCAGTAGCCTAGCCAGCAATGTGTTGAAAAGATACCATCTTATGTCTAAAAAGAAGTTGAAATAACGTTATTTTTCATATACAGTGCAGTGCCAATCCTTCCTATTGAAAATAACTTCAAAATCAGATCATCTTCAAATTGGTACAGAAAGGCTTCCATCATGAGTGATTTGAACGTATTGATATTTGTTCCTTTACATATCTATCTTTAGTCGGTCTATTCTAAAGGCATATGGTGGTGGGGAGGTGAGAGGGAGTGTGTGAGAACCCTGCTGCCCCAGTGCGCTGCACTCTGAGGCAGATAAACGCTGGTGGGACAAAAGGCCCTCCACCCCCGCTGAGAGCGGACCCTGTGGGGTACTGAACCACCGTGTGGGGGCTGTGATTTCACGACCCCCGTAGATACGTGGGTGGACAGCCAATAGTATGCCTGCCAAAATATGAAATCCCACCCACGCAACACCAGCTCTCCATCTCAGATAGTGTGACTCAATCAGCCTGCTGGCTTCTCTCCATGTTTGGAGACTTCTCCTTTACTTCGCCTGACCCTCCATCTATCCCCCCCCGCTCCATTGCTCCAGCCCTGGACTACAGGCCCCAGAGGATGGCAAGAGTGAGGGAGGAAAGAGAGAAGGGGGATACACAGCCAATCCATAGGGGAGTAAATGGGAGTAAATGCACAGAGTCATAGACCATGCAATGGGTCCTGTACAATATGGCATCAGTCTCCCAAACAAAGTTCATCACACTGTTGATTCTAGTCTACTGTAGACGTGGCTTTGACTATGGCCCGTCATCACGAATGATGTGACTCCTCCTGGAGTACTACTGTTCTATTGTACTGATGTTGTCACACCATGATCTGTTTCACCTGTCTTTGTGCTTGTCTCTACCCCCCTCCAGGTGTCGCCCATCTTCTCCATTAACCCCTGTGTTCTCTGTTTTTCTGTTGCTTGTTAATTTTGTCCCTTGCTCTTGTCTTTTTCTATAGTTCCCTTTTTTATAGTTTTCCTGGTTTTGACCATTCTGCCTGCCCTGACCCTGAGCCTGCCTGCCGTTCTGTACCTTGTCACACCACCCTGGATTATTGACCTCTGCCTGCCCTGAGACTCTCTGCCGTTCTGTACACACCGCCCTGAATTATTGACCTCTGCCTGCCCTGAGCCTGCCTGCCGTTCTCTACCTTGTTACACCGCCCTGGATTTTTGACTGACTGCCATTCTGTACCTTTTGACTCTGATCTTGATTACTGCCCTCTGCCTGCCCTTGACCTGTCGTTTTGCCTGCCCTTGTTCCAGTAATAAACTTTTGTTACTTCGACACTGTCTGCATCGGGGTCTTCCCTAAAACGTGACAACTACAGAGTATTTATGGCAGCTACAGTTTGCTCATGGAGATTAAGACAGAATGTTCATGTTCTGGAATGCTGGGACTATTCTGTCTGTCTGTCTGTCTGTCTGTCTGTCTGTCTGTCTGTCTGCAGTAGTTGTGTTTTAGAACAGTGTGTTTCTTTCCTGTTGTTTCCCCTGACTCCCAACTAAGAGGATGATACTAAGGCAAACAGACACAATGGTCCACCACCCTCTGCTTCTAGACACACACTAGTACATTTTTCCCCTGATGCCCTCCCCCCATCTCTCCATCCCTCTCTTTTTACCGCCCCCATTCGTACATTGACATCACAACAAAAATCTGCATTCTAGCACAATCAGACAAAAAAACACAAACATCCCTGTGGCCATTCACGTTGCTAACGTGCACGCACACAAACACATTAATACAGGTCCTCAGCAATGGGAGGGGGAGGGGCGGTTATCATGACAGCCACGTGGCTAGGCATTAAAGCCTGAGTCACCCCACGTGCGCAAGAACGTGTGTGTGCGTCTTCCCCATACTCTCACTGTGATGACACTGTCATCAGCTGCCTACGGAGGAGGAGGAGGAGGAGCAACAGGACAGGAGAGCAGTGGCTGGGAGTAAATACCATCACATCTACATGACAATAATATGATATATTATTTATACGATAGTGATGGGCAGATCCTGGGGCTGGGGCAGTGATCTAATTAAGTTAGGCTTAAAGTCAGAGTAATGCTGATCATTCATCATACACTGAGGGAATAGAGAGAAGGGATAGAGAGGAGTAACTCAGAGAGATCAAAAGAGAAAGAAAGAAAGAAAGAAAGAAAGAAAGAAAGAAAGAAAGAAAGAAAGAAAGAAAGAAAGAAAGAAAGAAAGAAAGAAAGAAAGAAAGAAAGAAAGAAAGAAAGAAGAGAAAAAGTGAGAATGACAGAGAAAAGACAAGGAGAGTGTGAAAGAGATAAGATGAGAGAAGCGCGAGACTGATAGAGAGGGAGTGAGAAGGAAAGAAAGAGAGAGGGAGCCTAAAAGGATGGAGTGCAGCGGAGGCTCAGTATTCGACATGCACCGCGACGCTTTCACAGCGTCAAACACCAGGGGAAAGACTTGCAGGTTCCGCCATACATCAAAGATATCTCCCAAAACCTCGCAGTCAAACCCAGACAAAACCCCTTTACCACACCTAAGCCCTACGTTCCAACACACTATACAACTTTACCATGGTTAAACCCTACATTCAAACACACTATTTCCAACCAGTATTAAATGGCTAATTTGTGAGGCTCACGACTGTCTAAAATGAAGAACAAATTCTTATTTAAATCAAATCAAAGTTGATTTATCAAGTGCGCTGAATACAACAGACCTTACAGTGAAATGCTAACTTACAGGCACTAACCAATAGTGCAAAAAAGGTATTAGGTGAACAACGGGTAGGTAAAGAAGTAAAACAACAGTAAAAAGGCAGGCTATATACAGTAGCGAGGCTACGTACAGACACCGGTTAGTCAGGCTGATTGAGGTAGTATGTACATGTAGATATGGTTAAAGTGACTATGCATATATGATGAACAGAGTAGCAGTAGCGTAAAAGAGGGGGTGGTGGGCGGGACACAATGCAGAAAGCCAGGTAGCCAATGTGCGGGAGCACTGATTGGTCAGCCCAATTGAGGTAGTATGTACATGAATGTATAGTTAAAGTGACAATGCATTTATGATAAACAGAGAGTAGCAGCAGGGTAAAAAGAGGGGTTGGGAAGGGGGGCACACAATGCATATAGTCCGGGTAGCCATTTGATTACCTGTTCAGGAGTCTTATGGTTTGGGGGTAAAAACTGTTGAGAAGCCTTTTTGTCCTAGACTTGGCACTCCGGTACCGCTTGCCATGCCATAGTAAGCATACAGTAACTAGCTACAGTAGATTTCTGTAGCTAACTAGCCAAATATAGCTAACCAGTTGGTTATCAGTTGGTTAGCAGGTGATTGATACGTGCAGTGTAGCAAAGCAACCTTGCTTGCAAACAATCTCCACATTGGTATCACTAATAGGCCTGGAGACACTTTAAAAAGTAACAAGGCCCTGGTTGGTGTGTGTGTGTGTGTGCGTGTGTGTGTGTGTGTGTGTGTGTGTGTGTGTGTGTGTGTGTGTGTGTGTGTGTGTGTGTGCGCGTGTGTGTGTGTGCGTGTGTGTGTGTGTGTGTGTGTGTGTGTGTGTGTGTGTGTGTGTGTGTGTGTGTGTGTGTGTGTGTGTGTGTGTGTGTGTGTGTGTGTGTGTGTGTGTGTGTGTGTGTGTGTGTGTGTGTGTGTGTGTGTGTGCGCGCGTGTGTGCGTGTGTGTGCCCGACCTGGGTTCAAATACTATTTCAAATATCTCAATTACTTTCACATACAGTACATTTAAAGAACAAGTAGTTTAATATTGTGATGTATTTGGAAACACTTGGAAAGTATTTGAAAATACTAAAATACACTGAGATTTGCGATATGTAAATTCCGTGGCACATGATTCATGAACTGCTATGCAAAACAACACCTGATTCGGAACTTGAAATTATTATACAAAATTCCTGCCACAAACTGAATGTTATGTATATTGGGCATACAACCATCTCAGCTTTGCAGATTTTGCTATGAAGAGACAGAATCATTAGATCACTTATTTTGGTATTGCCACTGCGTAAACTCAGCAAAAAAAAAAAAAAAAAACGCCCCTTTTTCAGGACGCTGTATTTCAAAGATAATTCATAGAAATCCAAGTAACTTCATTGATCTTCATTGTAAAGGGTTTAAACACGGTTTCCCATGCATGTTCAAGGAACCATAAACAATTAATGAACATGCACCTGTGGAACGGTTGTTAAGATACTAACAGCTTACAGACGGTGGGAAATTAAGGTCACAGTTATGGCAACTTAGGACACTAAAGAGGCCTTTCTACTAACTCTGAAAAACACCAAAGAAAGATGCCTATTGGTATCACTAACAGGCTCATCTGCGTGAGCGTGCCTTAAGCATGCTGCAAGGAGGCATGAGGACTGCAGATGTGGCCAGGGCAATAAGTTGCAATGTCTGTACTGTGAGACGCCTAAGACAGCGCTACAGTGAGACAGGACGGACAGCTGATAGTCCTCCCGTAACAACACCTGCGCAGAATCGGTACATCCGAACATCACACCTGTGGGACAGGTACAGGATGGCAACAGCAACTGCCCGAGTTACACCAGGAACGCACAATAGCTCCATCAGGGCTCAGACTATCCGTAATAGGCTGAGAGAGGCTGGACTGAGGGCTTATAGGCCTGTTGTAAGGCAGGTGCTCACCAGACATCACCGGCAACAATGTCACCTATGGGCACAAACCCACCGTCGCTGGTCCAGACAGGACTGGCAAAAAGTGCTCTTCACTGACGAGTCGCGGTTTTGTCTCACCAGGGGTGATGGTTGGATTCTTGTTTATCGTCGAAGGAATGAATGTTACACCGAGGCCTGTACTCTGATCGATTGGTCTGGGGCGGTGTCACAGCATCATCGGACTGAGCTTGTTGTCATTGCAGGCAATCTCAGCGCTGTGCGTTACAGGGAAGACATCCTCCTACCCCATGTGGTACCCTTCATGCAGGCTCATCCTGACATGACCCTCCAGGATGACAATACCACCAGCCATACTGCTCGTTTTATGCGTGATTTCTTGCAAGACAGGAATGTCAGTGTTCTGCCATAACCAGTGAAGAGCCCGGATCTCAATCCCATTGAGCATGTCTGGGACCTGTTGGATCAGAGGGTGAGGGCTAGGGCCATATCCCCCCAGAAATATCCGGGAACTTGCAGGTGCCTTGGTGGAAGAGTGGGGTAACATCTCACAGCAAGAACTGGCAAATCTGGTGCAGTCCATGAGGAGGAGATGCACTGCAGTACTTAATGCAGCTGGTGGCCACACCAGATACTGACTGTTACTGTTGATTTTGACCCCCCCTTTATTCAGGGTCACATCATTCCATTTCTGCTTTTCACATATCTGTGGAACTTGTTCAGTTCATGTCTCAGTTGTTCAATCTTGTTATGTTCATAGAAATATTTACACATGTTAAGTTTGCTGAAAATAAACGCAGTTGACAGTGGGAGGATGTTTCTTTTTTTGCTGAGTTTATGTCATAAGGCCTTAATTTGACCGCCAAGTTTTACCCTATCACAGGGGCGTTAGGAAGCTCATGGTTTACAGGCCACATCAAGCCTGCAAGTCACATTATGCAGGCTTGCAAAGGGACATATAATTCCTATTGGAATCCAGCCAGAGTTAGGACATCCAACAGTTGGAATGTTTATTCACTCTTAACCTACATGCAGAATGACTATTAGGGTTAGGAACATTGTGAGGAGACTATCTAAACCATTTAAACTGGAAAACCATTTCAGAAACAGGTGCAATAAATAAAACTAACTAACTGGATTCGTTTCGAAAAGTATATGTTATTTATCTTTGTGTAGCATAAGATTAATCAATCAATCAATGCACATACAAACACACAGATATTAAAAACAATCCTAAAAAGCGTGACCTGCAGTAGACGTGCTGGGAAATCTGATCATGATGAGTGCGGTGAGAATGAGAATGTTTTACTGACACAATCACACTTTCACACTCAACAGTGGTTATTAAAACCAACACTGGGGTAATTTTACATGACCAAGTGTTAATTTCACTCTTACAGAGTTAATTTAACCCTGAATCTACACTAGAAATGTTACACTGAAAAATCAACACTAGGTAACATTGGCCAATTTTCTGTATAGTCTGGACAGTCCACTTCCATGGATATTCCTCACAACCGGCCGTACAGTGCAGCAAACCCAGCTATACCCGTAGCCAATGTCCAATTTCCATAGCCTCTATCTGTCTGTAGTTTTCCATAGCAGCTGAGTCTCCTGTGGGAGGGGACTCCTAGATTACACTACGGCAGGACTGAGGAGGTGAGAGTGGGGATGTGCTATTTAAAAAATCATATTTAAAAAATGTAACCTTTATTTAACAAGGCAAGTCAGTTAAGTAAATTTGAAACATTTACATTTCTTGGAATGGCCTAGTCAAAGCCCAGACCTCAATACAATTGAGAATCTGATTGACTTAAAGATTGCTGTACACCAGCGGAACCCATCCAACTTGAAGGAGCTGGAGCAGTTTTGCATTGAAGAATGGGCAAAGATCCAGGGAATCAGGTCCCATGTCATCACATCACTCTCAGAGATGTTGGTTACCAATGCAACCTGCATGCTACTATCTCAACCTGCACATGATTGTTGTACTAGCATTTCAGACAGATCCAACTGTCACTCTAAAGCCTGTTGTTAGTGCCTTGTCATGTCATCATATTACTCTCAGGGATGGGGACAGCCAGGGATGTAGAGGTAGACAAATATATGCTAACATTTCCTAAATGACAGGAGGCGAGTAGTAGTTTGTGTGTGTGTTGGAGTGTCACGCACGCTGACACTCCAACACACACACAACTTCATAATTTGCTCACACGCTCTTAATATGCACATACCTTTACACTGACTATACACACATGCGCCCACTTACATACAATCATCATATACTGTATGCTGCTGCTACTCTGTTTATCATACATTCGGATTCCTAGTCACCTGAACCCTCACATACTGTATCTACCTCTATCACTCCAGTATCCCTGCACATTGTAAATATGGTACCAGAACTAATTGACCCTGTGTTATTGTTCTACCTTATATATTATTTTTCTAGTATTACATGGTTATTGATTACTGCATTGTTGGGGTGAGAGCTTTTGCAAGAATGGCCTTTCACTGTACTTGTGCACAGGGCATTAAAACTTTTCTATTGATTGAACATAATAGGTGGGTATTAATGCTATTCATTAAATATTAGGTGGGTAAGCTGTGTTTGCATGTGTTTTACTCTATCACTGGAGCCAACCACAGCCTGGTTAATGCAGATGACTGGTACTAGCATTAAAAACAGATCCCAGCCTCTACTGTACCTGTCACTCTAATCTGAACTTTTAAATTACAATGACTATGACATTATGATATGACATTTGATACGATGTGACATTTATATAATACAATTATGGCATTATGTTTCAAAATGTTTAGCATGAATTCCAAATCTGCCATGTTTTTTTTTCAATCTACAAGTCACACAAACACCCTTTTGTAGGAAAAAATGTTGGTAAATTGAACACTGCCCCTATTCAAGAACTCTTTCTCCCCTCTAGTTTAATACTTTTTTCAAAGAGGGGGGTCAGTACACACACTAGCTCTGCCTTTCACTCATCAAGCTCATATTAACCCTTCATAATGACACTCTCTCCCCTCCCTTTCTCTAGCATTAGCTATTCCCCTCCACCATGGAGGCAGGAGGTAATTGGAGGGAGAAAGGGATAGATCCTCAGATATGTGCCCACTAAGGTTGCCTCGCCGGGGGCATCCATCGACTGCAGCAGGCAGACCTGGAAGGATTTCTTTGAAGTGTGGGGGCGATAAGATGGATCTATGGGCCCTGGGCAACCTTTGATGGAAAGACCCACTGGCTGAATGACAGACACTCTGTCAGCCTCTCTGCAGCCTCCAGCCTCCCGCCGGCCTGTCACCCCCTAAATGTAATGAAGCGTATGTGCGTGTGTGTGTACGTCTCTACATTGCTCGTTTCTGTGTGTGTGTGCCTGCCTCCATGTGTTCAACCTGTGTGGGTGTGTGTGTGCGCGTGTTTTCAGTGTGTACCTGTATGTCTCCCCTCTCTGCGTCCAAATAAGGCCTGTATTTACAGTGAGGAGCCAGTCAAGTGTGTGCTGCCGTCTGTTGACTGTAATTAGTGAACAGGTAGGTGACCAGGTAGCCTGGCCTGGACTGCACTGGGACACAGCACAGCACAGTCTGGTTTCTACCTCACCTGGCCAACACACACACACAACCAACACCCAAACACTACCATCTGCAGTGCCAGGGGGAAGGAGAGGAGTGTTGATCAAAAGCAGTAGAGGAGGAGTAGAGGAGGGAAGGTGGGAAAGAGAGAGCAAAAAGAGAAGAGGAGACAGAGAGAGAGAGAGAGAGAGAGAGAGAGAGAGAGAGAGAGAGAGAGAGAGAGAGAGAGAGACTGACACAAAAGAATGGTAAGCAAACAGACCAAAACACAGTGGGTAAACTCCATTTAAATTTCTCTAAGATAACTCAGGCGTAGAATTCCTCATTGGGAGTGCAATGCACCACAGATTGGGGACCACATACTCTGGTTACCATGGCCACATCATGCCACTTCAGTCCTGACTGTGGATTAACCTACTCCATGGTTTACATGTAGCCAGTCTGATCCACAGTACCCACCATTTATATTATATTCCTCTATTCCTTGTCTGCATGTTAGGCGTCTGTCGGGTGGAGGACGAGGAAGGAAGCATCGTTTTCTGAGTAAAGACCAAGTTTAATCTCTCACTAAAACTTTTCCATGAGTGAACCGTTGAATAACACAAACACACACATGCATACACAGACACACACACACACACACACAGCCATCATTCTAGGCAGGACAGGGGCTCAGCAGCAGGGAGATAAAGGACGGTTGGTCGGAGAGGCAGCAGGAGCCAGTAGAGTTATAGGAATAGGTAATTGTACAAACAGCACATTATTTAATAGGATCTGGAATGACATCACAAACAGAAGATTTCTATGACAACCTATTTTATTGTTCAAAAGTCATCCTGTAGAGCTTGTCATGGCTAAGAGACTTTGGGTTGAAAAACACTGTGAAATAAATATACACTGTCCAAGTGGAGAGGGATGGTGACCACTTCCATCTAGTGAGATTAGAAAATGGGAACAGCAGCTTTACATATGTTAAAAAAGCCCTTCAGTGCAATGACATTGACTGTACTCACCCCCCCACAAGGTGTTGAGAGCGTAACACAGGACTGCTGGCCAATGTTGACTCCAATGCTTCCCACAGTCATGTCAAATTGACAGGATGCCCTGTGGATGGTGGACCATTGTTGATACACACGGAAAACTGCTGAGCGAGAAAACCCAACCTAGTTCTGACAGTTTTTTTTACCCGTTCATTGACGCTTAAATCTTTTGTCTTGCCCATCAACCCTCTGAATGGCACACATACACAATCCATGTCTCATTTGACTCAAGGCTTAAAAATCCTTCTGTCTCCTTCCCTTCATCTAAGACTTTGGACAGATACTCCAATCTCCACTGTGGAGCTTTGCAGCTCCTTCAGGGTTATCTTTGGTCTCTTTGTTGCCTCTCTGATTAATGCCCTCCTTGCCTGGTCCATGAGTTTTGGTGGGCGGCCCTCTCTTGGCAGGTTTGTTGTGGTGCCATATTCTTTCCATTTTTTAACAATGGATTTAATGGTGCTCCAAGGGAAATTCAAAGTTTTGGATATTTTTTTATTAACCCAACCCTGATCTGTACTTCTCCACAACTTTGTCCCTGACCGGTTTGGAGAGCTCCTTGGTCTTCATGGTGCCACTTGCTTGGTGGTGCCCCTTGCTTAGTGGTGTTGCAGACTTTGGGGCTTTTCAGTACAGGTGTGTATATATACTGAGATCATGTGAAAGATCATGTGGCACCTAGATTGCACACAGTTGGACTTTATTTAACTAATTATGTGACTTCTGAAGGTAATTTGTTGCACCAGATCTTATTTAGGGGCTTCATAGCAAAAGGGGGGATACAAATGCACGCACCATATTTCCGTAATTCTTTCATTTCACTTCACCAATTTGGACTATTTTGTGTATGTCCATTACATGAAATCCAAATAGAAATCGATTTAACTAACAGTTTTTAATGCAACAAATAGGAAAAACACCAAGGGGGATGAATACTTTTGCAAGGCATTGTATATACAGTCCCAGTCAAAAGTTTGGACACACCTACTCATTGAAGGGTTTTTCTTCATTTGTTTCTATTGTCTACATTATAGAATGATAGTGAAGACATCAAAATAACGCAAATGGAATCATGTAGTAACCAAAATGTGTGAAACAAATCAAAATATATTTTATTTTTGAGATTCTTCACTCTTTGCCTTGAAGACAGCTTTGCACACTCTTGGCATTCTCTCAACCAGCTTCACCTGCAATGCTTTTCTAACAGTCTTGAAGGAGTTTCTTGGCTTCTTTTCCTTCACTTTGCGGTCCAACTCGGTCCAACACATCCCAAACCATCTCAATCGGGTTGAGGTTGGTTGATTGTGGAGGCCAGGTCATCTGATGCAGCACTCCATCACTCTCCTTCTTGGTCAAATAGCCCTTACACAGCCTGGAGGTGTGTCATTGTCATGTTGAAAAACAAATTATAGTCCCATTAAGCGCAAACCAGATGGGATGGCATATCACTGCAGAATGCTGTGGTAGCCATGCTGGTTAAGTGTGCCTTGAATTCTAAATAAATCACAGACAGTGCCACCAGCAAAGCACCCCACACCATCACACCTCCTCTGCCATGTTTCATAGTGGGAACCACACATGCGGAGATCATCTGTTCACCTACTCTGCCTCTCACAAAAATCTCAAATCTGGACTCATCTGACCAAATGACAGATTTCCACCAGTCTAATACACATTGTTTGTGTTTCTTGGCCAAAGCAAGTATTTTTTTCTTGTTGGTCTTCAGTAGTGGCAATTCGACCATGAAGGACTGATTCACGGAGTCTCCTCTGAACAGTTGATGTTGAGATGTGTCTGTTACTTGAACTCACTGAAGCATTTATTTGGGCTGCAATTTCTGAGGCTGGGAACTCTAATGAACTTATTCTCTGCAGCAGAGGTAACTCTGGGTCTTCCTTTCCTGTGGCTGTCCTCATGAGAGCCAGTTTTATCATAGAGCTTGATGGTTTTTGCGACTGCACTTGAAGAAACATTAAAAGTTCTTGAACTTTTCCGGATGAACATAACTTCATGTCATAAAGTAATAATGGACTGTTGTTTCTCTTATTTGAGCTGTTCTTGCCATAAAACGGACTTGGTCTTTTACCAAATGGGGCTATCTTCTGTATACCTCCCCTACCTTGTCACAACACAACTGATGGGCTCAAACGCATTAAGAAGGAAAGAAATTCCACAAATTACCTTTTAACAAGGCACACCTGTTGATTGAAATGCATTCCAGGTGACTAACTTATGGTTGAGAGAATGTCAAGAGTGTGCAAAGCTGTCATCAAGGCAAAGGGTGGCTACTTTGAAGAATCTCAAATATGAAATATATGTTGATTTGTTTAACACGTTTTCGGTTATAACATGACTCCATATCAAATCAAAAAAATAAATATATATATAGCCCTTCGTACATCGGCTGATATCTCAAAGTGCTGTACAGAAACCCAGCCTAAAACCCCAAACAGCAAGCAATGCAGGTGTAGAAGCACGGTGGCTCGGAAAAACTCCCTAGAAAGGCCAAAACCTAGGAAGAAACCTAGAGAGGAACCAGGCTATGTGGTGTGGCTAGTCCTCTTCTGGCTGTGCCGGGTGGAGATTATAACAGAACATGGCCAAGATGTTCAAATGTTCATAAATGACCAGCAGGGTCCAATAATAATACTCCAATCTCCACATATGTGTTATTTCATAGTTTTGATGCCTTCACTATTATTCAACAATGTAGAAAATAGTCAAAATATAGAAACACTTGAATGAATAAGTGTGTCCAAACTTTTGACTCATACTGTATACAGTTGAAGTCGTAAGTTTACATACACTTAGGTTGGAGTCATTAAAACTTGTTTTTCAACCACTCCACACATTTCTTGTTGACAAACTATAGTTTTGGCAGGTCGGTTAGGACATCTATTTTGTGCATGACACAAGTGATTTTTCCAACAGTTGTTTACGGACAGATCATTTCACTTATAATTCACTGTATCACAATTCCAGTGGGTCAGATGTTTACATACACTAAGTTGACTGTGCCTTTAAACAACTTGGAAAAGCATGGGGGTGGCAGCATCATGTTGTGGGGGGTGCTTTGCTGCAGGAGGGACTGGTGCACTTCACAAAATAGATGGCATCATGAGGGAGTAAAATGATGTGGATATATTGAAGCAACAACTCAAGACATCAGTCAGGAAGTTAAAGCTTGGTCTTCCAAATGGACAATGACCCCAAGCATACTTCCAAAATTGTGGCAAAATGGCTTCAGGACAACAAAGTCAAGGTATTGGAGTGGCCATCACAAAGCCCTGACCTCAATCCTATAGAAAATTAGTGGGCAGACCTGAAAAAGTGTGTGCGAGCAAGGAGGCCTACAAACCTGACTCAGTTACACCAGCTCTGTCAGGAGGGATGGCCCAAAATTCATCCAACTTATTGTGGGAAGCTTGCGGAAGGCTACCCGGAACGTTTGACCCAAGTTAAACAATTTAAAGGCAATACTATCAAATACTTAATTGAGTGTATGTACACTTCTGACCCACTGGGAATGTGATGAAAGAAATAAAAGCTGAAATAAATCATTCTCTCTACTATTATTCTGACATTTCACATTCTTAAAATAAAGTGGTGA